>NC_061090.1:49955588-49958088 GCF_015104395.2 Macrobrachium nipponense | reverse complement strand
TAATTCGAGTTAACACTGGGAAGCTCAAAACCAAATAAGTACAGAAGTACTAAAACGCCTGGTTGGAGTGAGTCCTTGTGCTTTATACGTTAAATGTTGCCTTTGGAAACGCTGACTATACTCTGACCTACAGCTACACGTCTCTCTCTCTCTCTCTCTCTCTCTCTCTCTCTCTCTCTCATATTCATTTTCGGAAAACTGTTATCATGATCCGCTATCATGATCCATTTAAAATAACGCTCACAGCAGCGAATGTACGATATACATATACATACATACTTCATATATATATATATATATATATATATATTATAGTTATATATTATAACACACACACACACACACACACACATATATATATATATATATATATATATATATATATATATATATATATATATATCGAATTATTGTTGAGTCGACATTACTAAATGGAATTCCTATTACATAACATTTTACAGCTAAAGAGCCATACATCATAAATTTGTACTGAAGTTTCCCCATCAGGCCCAAAACACCACGATTCCCAGACCTGAAACGAAAGAAATTATGACGTTTACAATAATACTAATATTAATAATGATACGTACATCAAAGCAAGCCCAATTGCAGATCTAGTATTCTGCAATAAAGCCTTCAAATACGTCGTTACAGGTCAAACTGCAAGGCTTTAATGAAGCAAACTGCTATTACTGTCTCCATATGAGGGAAAGGCCAAGCTGGTTTTCATTTAACGCGGCACAAGGATAAGAACGCCCTTGCGCAATCATCCTCCTTTACGCAATCCTTCTTCTTTGCGCAATCCTTCTTTCTTTATTCAAAATCTTACTAGTGAAGGATGGATTTTACTTTTTCAATCTTTAACTCCGTTGCTTTTTGTTTTTGGCTTGGAGAGAGAGAGAGAGAGAGAGTAGAGGAGAGAGAGAGAGAGAGAGAGAGAGAGAGAGAGAGAGAGAGAGAGAGAGAGAGAGAGTGTATGTTGGCGAAGCAGAGATCATCATCATATGAGCAAGTCATAGTTTAAGAACAATATACACTGAGCTCAAGAGTTAATTTTTTTTTCGTTTTCTCTCTCTCTCTCTCTCTCTGAGTTCAATGTATCTTGTGTTTACACCGTTGCTTGTTCATATGATGATCGCTGTTTTTCCAAATCTCTCCCTCTCATCTTTTTATTAAGAACTGATGTTGCATATTTCACTTGGAAATTATGTTTGGAATAATCATTTTTGCTTCCTCTCTCTCTCTCTCTCTCTCTCTCTCTCTCTCTCTCGTCCTCTCCTCTCCTCTCTTCTCTCTCTCTCTCTCTCTAAACAAACAAACGAGTTTCCTCAGTGCCTCCGGCCCGTTATCTTTACAGCATTTGAAGCTATGACATTTATGTGTCATTACTATTCTATGAGAGTTCCCCAAGGGAACATTTACCGGGAACATCTGGTAAAATCTACTTCACTATGAAGTCTCCTGTCCTTGCAGGAAGAAGTTCACATGTTATTTTCTATTTACTGAACATCTGCATGAAATTCAAGACCTTCTCCAAGGGCTTTTTAAAAACATTTACTTAACAGAAGAGAGTAATACATATTTACACACTCATGTAAATTATATATACATACATACATACATACATACATACATACACACACATATATATATATATATATATATATATATATATATATATATATATATATATATATATATATATATATTACTCCATGACTTGAAAAGCCCCATAATCCTGCGCGTTCTCATTACCCAAACTCGACAGTCATAAATGTCTGCTTGCTTTTACGAAAGGACCATCAACTGGATTTATTGTGATGGCCCACACCGACGATTCCGCCCGCCCTCATTTACATTTCTAGTCATCTACCCGTCCTGTGTATTAATTCGGCTTAAATTATGAAAGCACGCTACTTAGTCGGCCCTTTGTAAGCAGTGCTTTCAAAACAGGTCATGATGGTGATCGTATTCTTCTATTCCTCTTCTCTGCTTCGTTTTCTGCATTATCATCTTGCCCGTGTTTCTATTTCTGTCCACTGCTTTTCATCCAATTATGCTACTGTCGATTATACTATGTCTCATGACTATTTCTCGGGGAAATGCACGCACACGAGATAATGATGTAGTGTGCGTGTTTTGTATATCAATGCGATCCCTCTCTGTGTCAGTTAGAAAAGTACTGGCGGGAAAATTACGGCTTTGACTAAAGTAGTGCCCTAATGTAATTATAAATGGTTTCCCGTGGTGAGTGGTCTTTTGTCTTAATTCATACAGTCCAAAAACGGCCATCTGCTTTTTTGATGTTATAGTTTCCTCTATTATCATTTTTCTCATGCTTCATTTTGACAACTTTGACAAGATATGCGCTTTGCAGATTTTATTTCGTTAACTCTTGAATTCGTCGAATCCCCCGTCCCCATCAAAGGTAAGTGAGCTTTAAATATATATTTATATATATATATATATATATACTATATATATATATATATATATATAT
>NC_061090.1:49945588-49953088 GCF_015104395.2 Macrobrachium nipponense | reverse complement strand
TACAGCGCAGGAATAATGGAATGGACGAAGGCAGAACTCCACAGCAAAGATCAGAAAACCAGGAAACATATGACAATACACAAAGCACTACACCCAAGAGCAAATACGGACAGACTATACATAACACGAAAGGAAGGAGGGAGAGGACTACTTAGTATAGAGGACTGCGTCAACATCGAGAACAGAGCACTGGGGCAATATCTGAAAACCAGTGAAGACGAGTTGCTAAAGAGTGCATGGGAAGAAGGACTAATAAAAGTAGACGAAGACCCACAAATATACAGAGACAGGAGAATGACAAACAGAACAGAGGACTGGCACAACAAACCAATGCACGGACAATACATGAGACAGACTAAAGAACTAGCCAGCGATGATACGTGGCAATGGCTACAGGGGGGAGAGCTAAAGAAGGAAACTGAAGGAATGATAACAGCGGCACAAGATCAGGCCCTAAGAACCAGATATGTTCAAAGAACGATAGACGGAAATAACATCTCTCCCATATGTAGGAAGTGCAATATGAAAAATGAAACCATAAACCACATAGCAGCAAATGTCCGGCACTTGCACAGAACCAGTACAAAAAGAGGCATGATTCAGTGGCAAAAGCCCTCCACTGGAGCCTGTGCAAGAAACATCAGCTACCTTGCAGTAATAAGTGGTACGAGCACCAACCTGAAGGAGTGATAGAAAACGATCAGACAAAGATCCTCTGGGACTGTGGTATCAGAACAGATAGGGTGATACGTGCAAATAGACCAGACGTGACGTTGATTGACAAAATCAAGAAGAAAGTATCACTCATTGATGTCGCAATACCATGGGACACCAGAGTTGAAGAGAAAGAGAGGGAAAAAAATGGATAAGTATCAAGATATGAAGATAGAAATAAGAAGGATATGGGATATGCCAGTGGAAATGGCACCCATAATCATAGGAACACTAGGCACGATCCCAAGATCCCTGAAAAGGAATCTAGAAAAAACTAGAGGCTGAAGTAGCTCCGGGACTCATGCAGAAGAGTGTGATCCTAGAAACGGTGCACATAGTAAGTAAAGTGATGGACTCCTAAGGAGGCAGGATGCAACCCGGAACCCCACACTATAAATACCACCCAGTCGATTGGAGGACTGATAAAGAAAAAAAAAAATAAAATAAAATAAATAAATAAATAAATAAATAAATAAATAAATAAATAAATAAATAAATAAATAAATAAATAAATAAATAAATAAATAAATAAATAAATAAATAAATAAATAAATAATAATAATAATAATAATAATAATAATAATAATAATAATAATAATAATAATAATAATAATAATAATAATAATAATAATAATAATAATAATAATAATAATAATACATTGCGTCTGAAAAGAAGACTTGCGTTTGTGTAGGCGATTTTTCAGTCGTTTCTTCTGGTCTGTCTGTTTGTAATTTGAAATAAAAAATCATTTTAGTAAGTTCATTACATGATTTTTTCAATTTTTTATCTATTTCCATGCAATTATTCATTTCGGTGATATAAAGTGTGCTTTTACTACTCTTTATTTATTTAAATTTCTTTTCCAAGAACATTTGTGCTTCCACAGAAGGGTGTTCAGAAGTTAAGTAAAATGCCACATATACTTTACAGACTAAGGCCTGACGTGTATTATATCACCGAAATGAATAATTGCAGGCTAATAGATAAAAATGGAAAACAAATCATGTAATGAACATATCAAAATAATTGTATATTTCAAATTACAAACACACAGACAAGAAGACAAAACTGAAAAATCGCCTACACAAACACAAGTCTTGTTTTCAAATGCAATGTATTATTATTTTATTATTGTGGGGGTTTCTTTAAGCCCACATCGTGCAGGAAGGTAAAGGAATTGAGGAGAGCGCCTGGCTCAAGGAAACACCATTGTAACAAGAGGCATCAAACACAGGCCTTATCTTAGTACTTGAACTGCTTAACTTCCCTACTGGACGATAAGGCATATAGTACACAGGATTCACACCTGAAATTTCCTGCCTTGGTACCTCTTCTATCATGTGATCAGACTCATAACTATCAAACACTTTTTGATAATCTTTCTTAAGCTCCTTATTTTGTTCTAACTTACCATTAGGTTACTTAACCTTTTATGGGCTATGACTTCATTATTCAAAAAAAAAAACGTTTTTATTTTCTTTAGCAGAATCATCCTTCCATAGCAGTGCAACCTCATAGCGACCATTCACAAACTTCACAGTACTCTCAAATTCTTTGAAAACTTTAGTCTCACTATAACTTTCAACAAGTTCCCAAGGCTTAACCCCTACAGTTTCCAGATCCCAAAACTTACACAAATCTGAATCTGAAACAGAGGAGATACACAATAATTGTGGTACAGAATACGTACAAGTGCGAGTGGTTTCATACAGCCTGCCACTCAAGACATAACCAAAGACAGACTTCATGGCTACAACATGGTTAATTTGGAAGGCATCTTCAGGAGAAATCAGTGCCCAGTAGAAATCTAGACCAATCAGTGTATCAATCTCAATGGGAGAATCATGGTGGTAATCATCAGCTAATGCAACATGAGAAAAAGAGTTAAGCACGGAATATGGTTACAAAGGCCTACCCAAGGGCTGACATTTCTGGGAATCTCCGCCAGCCAATGATATGGTACCAATTTCTTGTCAGAGTCCCACAACTTTAACTCATAAACATTTCTGTGTTCATTTTTTCCACTACTATGACCCCCAAAACTAGAGTATGGCATAGGTGCACTAGTGATCCACTGTGGTTTACACTTCTTCACAAATTTGCTACTAACATATGATCTGTCTGCACCATTATCAAACATTACCTGAGCAGTGACAACAGTACCATCACTACCACTCACTTGAACTTTGGCTTTCTGTAAAATGGTACAGTTACCACCTTGCCCTGTCAGAAGTGCCACATCACCAAGCTTGTCAATGCCAACAGCACCTACCTTTGCATCACTTTCTTCCTTCTTTAGGTTAATTTCCAGTCTAACACCACACATTAAGGTAGAGTGGGCACCGTTACACTTTGTACACCTTGTACGAGCTTTACACTCTCTTGACATGTGTCCACTCTTCAAACACTTGAAACATAGGCCTAAACTTCTTATTTTTTCACCTCGCTCTTTCCCACTCAATTCTAGAACACCAAAACAGTTTTCTGATTTGTGTTTCTTGCCACAGAAACTGCACATAGTGTTTTCTTGCTTGGACGAAGCATGAAGGGCTGCGGTTGAGTACACCTTGTCTTTAGAACTCTTACTTTCAATTTTCTTTTCCTCACTACTACTCTTTCCCTTAAAGGCTTCAGACCTTTCTAATCTTGAAATTTCCTTGTCTAAGAATGTCAATAACCAATCTAAATCACTCTCATGTCCATCACCATCCCTGGCCCACTCTAGCCGCAGTTCACTGGGCAAACGAGAGAGGATGATAGGTGTAAGAAACACTTCACACTGTTTTCCAGTGACGCCTAGCGCCTCCAAACTGCGGATGTGTATTAGAATGTCATCTCGTAATTTCCACAGCTGTGCTACACCCTTTGGTCCGCTGACATTAATGTTGACCTGACCATTTAACAATGCCTGGACATGAGCAAAAATAATCCTTTCTGGCTTGTAGTAGCGTTCCTTCAGTAAATTGAAGCAACCGGGTAATTAGCACTGGTATGGGCTAGTCCCTTCACTACATTCTTGGCATCTCCCTCCAGCAAAGACAGCAAATAGGTGAACTTACTGATCACTGGAAGGTCTGTTGCATCGATGTGGGAAGTATAATGATCCCAGAAGGACTGCCATTGGGTCACTTCGCCACTAAACTTTGGCAGTTCCAGCTTGGGTAACTTGACGTTGGTGACATCTGATTCTTGAGATGAAGACTGTCCACTAATACTGCCAGCTTTAGAGCCAGGACCCACTGCTGCTGCTGCTAACTTCCTTATCTGGTCTTCAGCTTGTATCCTAGGCTGCACACTTTTTGGTCTAAACTCATGGGCTTCATCCAAAAGTTGTTCTAGTTCTTCTTCAGCTACATCAATTTCTATTGCTTCTTGGTCGTATTCCTTGATGGCGTACTCAAATTGACTAATGGTTGTGGTGGAGGACTCCAGAAGGTCACTCAGAACCTTGGAAGCTCTCGTCACCCACCCTCGACATGTCATCCTTGTCCTCCTTAACTTCACTGCGCAACTTACTTAGCTATCTTCTTAGAGGGAGTGTTCACGGGGTCTGGGCACCAAAATGTGGGGGTTTCTTTAAGCCCACATCGTGCAGGAAGGTAAAGGAATTGAGGAGATCGCCTGGCTCAAGGAAACACCATGTTTGTGTTGTGAAATCTAATTTTATTAGAACAACTTAACTCTTAAGTAAACATAACAACAGGTACATTGTGCAAAATTAGTTGCTAAATTCATACTCATAAATGTATTGACTAGTAAATACCAAATATTAAATTACTTGTACTTCAATGTACACTTCAAGTAAGAAAACAGGAGGAAACACTTAATAAACAAAAAACAGAAAAAACATTGGAACCTGAGTGTATGAAAGAAAATGGCAGTGTGGCAGTGCTATTTCAGGTACACTATAAGAAAACTTCTCTCAAGTAAATATGCAGAAAACCACCTTTCTAAATTCAACAATTATTATTATTATTATTATTATTATTATTATTATTATTATTATTATTATTATTATTATCATTATTATTATATTATTATTATTATAAAGGAACAACTGTTCTAAAAAAATAAATAATAGAATATGAACGAAAAGAAGGTGTCTCGAAATTATCGAAAATAACCAATCAATAAATAAACAATGAAATAAAACTCGAGTTAACGGAAGGTCAATGTTTGACCTCTAGCAGGAGAAAAAGTTCTCCGAATGATCCCGAGTTGCTGTCAGCGAGATGAATAGCGGGGTATCAATCTCCAGAATATATGACCCACTCGTGCACGGGCGGGTCACTGTTCTTCAGCAGTGAAAAACGATCAGTATCTACATCTCCGGCGATTGAACAGTCCTGGGTGGTGGGTGGATCTTCAGAGGTATTAAATAGATAAATCAACAGGAGAGGAATTTAAAGAACTGAAAAAAAAGAGAGAAGGACAGTAGATGGTTAAATAAATGGATAGACAGATATATTACCGGTGAAGACACTATACCCACCCGCTGGGAATACAACTAGATTGTTGAATGACTCTTATAGGACAGATAGTTACTTCAGCAGCAATAACCCTAATTTTTTAGAAAGGAAAATGTATCACCAAGTACTATATTTTGTGTGTCTAAATTTATGATCTATGGATGCGAAACTCCACTTTTAAAAACCTGTAGTTTTCTAGCTTGAGGGCAGGTCCTCTCACGACTAGCCATATATATATATATATATATATATATATATATATATATATATATATATATATATATATATATATATATATATATATATATATATGACTAGTAAAAATGTTCTGTAACAACAGAATTCCATCTAATAAAAGGAGCCCATAAAAACACCAAAATGTAGAGAGATAAGTACTATATTTCAATTTCAGAGACTGCTGTCTCTCTCTTCAGGTATATGAATGAGAAAAGTTTACAGAAAAGGTGTATTTATACCAAGAGATCCGTCCACAAGTAAGCCAATTTAGGTCACCCCCGCTGATAATCTTCCTTTAATCTTCTTAAGCGTTGGTTGAATGAAAACTTCGTCGACGACATCTGAAATCCACGCGCCGTTTGAGATTAATTGGCCAAGACAAAAAGAGTATTGAACTATTAGAGAAATTTAAAGTAATTAATGCTAAATTACCCTACTTTTATGGCCTTCCCAAAACTCACAAAGACAATCTTCCATTCAGACCCATCGTTTCATGCGCCGGAGCTTTCAATTACAAAATTTTTAAATGGTTTAGCCGGCCTCCTTTCTCCTTTTTTAGGCACTTTTTCTCCCAGTCACATTAAACATTCGGAATATTTTTGTCACAAATTCAGAGAAGCACATATACCACTTCACAACATAAAACTTTTAAGCCTTGACGTAGACTCCCTATTCACAAAAGTACCAGTACAGGACGTTCTTCAGTTTTTAAGGGAAAAATTATCCCCCTATTCAGATCATTTCCCATTGGCGCTTGACAAAATAATAAAGTTAGTTGAATCATGTGCATCTAATAACGTATTTTCATTCGGGGAATCATTCTACAAGCAAAAATTCGGGTGTAGTATGGGTAGTCCTTTAAGTCCTGTTTTAGCCAATCTGTACATGGAATACTTTGAAACTACAGTAATAAATGCAATAAAACCCAAAAACATGCTGTGGATGAGATACGTGGATAATATCCTACATTTTGTGGGATAATAAGTGGGGTAATTTTAATGAATTCCTCTCAAAATTAAACACATTAGTGCCCAGCATCAAATTTAAAGTTGAATGGGAAACAGCCAACAAAATTCCTTTTCTTGATGTTTTAATAATCAGAGACACGACAGAATACAAATTTACCATATACAGAAAACCAACGTTCTCACTTTCATATATTCACTACTTTAGCTATCACGACATTACTATCAAGATAGGTGTAGCTAGCAACCTATTCTTAAGAGCCTTACGAATTTGTTCCCCAGATTTCCTGGAAAAAGAATTTGAACTAATTCACAAGCAACTTTCGTCTTTAAAGTATCCTGACCATATAATTGAGAAAGCAATTCAAAAAGCAAACGTAATTTTCTACCGACCCCCTAAAGACAAGACCAGAGACACACCCAACAATAAAATAAAAATTCCTCACCTGGAGACGATTAAGAGAGTAACCCACACCCTTGGGAAATCCAACCCTTTTGCATTTACCTACCCAAACACCTTAGCCAAATCCCTGATTAACGTCCAACAAAAGACATCTCCCAAAGACTCTGGGGTCTATGAGATCCCATGCCAGGACTGTGACCAATCTTACATCAGATTTACAGGTAAATCACTTCCCCAGAGATTAATACAACACACGGTCAGTTAGGTATGGAAAACAGAACTCGGCTATTTTCAACCATATAAATGAACATAACCATAGAATAACCTGGAATTTGTCACGTGTAATTTATAGCAGCAACTGCCGGTACAAGAGTCAAATGATGGAATCGGCCTTAACTAAAAGAGGAAGCAGGTAATGAACATCTCAAAAGGCGCGTGGATTTCAGATGTCGTCGACGAAGTTTTCATTCAACCAACGCTTAGAAGATTAAAGGAAGATTATCAGCGGGGGTGACCTAAATTGGCTTACTTGTAGACGGATCTCTTGGTATAAATACCACCTTTTCTGTAAACTTTTCTCATTCATATACCTGAAGAGAGAGACAGCAGTCTCTGAAATATAGTACTTTTCTCTCTACATTTCGGTGTTTTTATGGGCTCCTTTTATTAGATATATATATATATATATATATATATATATATATATATATA
>NC_061090.1:49918088-49940588 GCF_015104395.2 Macrobrachium nipponense | reverse complement strand
GTGGTTATTCAGCAACGGGACCAACGGCTTTGCGTGACTTCAAACCAGAAACAGGTTGAGTGTTTCGAAGGTTGGCAGAGGAGTTACAGAAACATCTGAACAGCAATACCACGACTAATGTCTCCCTTAGAAAAACATAAAATTGCCGACTATTACCAAGCTGACTGAAAAAGGGGGAATGTGACACCACTTCAGCTCTGTTGAACTAGAGGAATCACACTGTCGAACTGATGCAGAAGGAAGAAAAAGAATCCACATGGCCACGGAATGAAAACGAATAAAGATGACAGACAAGGGTGCAGATTAAATGAATTTCTCAAAATCATACGGCCAACTTTACAATATATGAATATATCATAGAAAAATATATAAAATAAAAAAACAAAATCTAGTCAAAAGGCATCATTCTTTCAAAGAGATGTAGCAATATGAACTACGTGATTTCACAATGACAAGTTTGAAGTAACCTGATCACACGCTATATTGAGTGACGCTCATCATTAAGTGGTGTTCGAGGTTCTTTTAATGAATACAACACAAACTGATGATTGTTAGCACAAGAGCATCACAGTGACAACTTTGTCTATACACAGAATTTGTAAGTGCATAAACAAGGTGGTGTATATAAATTTATCATGAGCCTTTGAGAAACTGGAATGAATCTGCAAAACAAAATAAACAATTTAACATAAAAAAAATCATTACAACTCCCCCACCACAGAACAAAACAAATCTTCCATTGACCAAATTCAAAATGATTAAAGACTTGGGAATGCAAGATACTGCTCATTCATCTCACTCAACTGCTTAACTCAAGTTACATTGTAAAAAAAAAAACATACTTATTCAGAACTCAAAAAGAAAAATGCCAAAGAAAAAAAAACTAAGTCGTTAAGAATCTGGTCAGAAGGTTACTCAAAACATGGACACAATCATGGCGGTCAACAAAGACACCCCCACAATTCCCTACGACCTGACAGTGATAAATTCAACCAATTCACGCTTTAATACAATGAATGAAAATCAAGCAAGAGGACCGGTCCCGTAGACAAGTACTCGGCAAACCACAGCGGCAACTCTGCATGACATTAGAATGATAATCAACAGGCAGATTTGCCTCGCGATCAGGCTTAACCCAAGCACATCAGTGTAGGATTACAAACAATGCCATGCTTGCCTGCATTATTTACGCCAGGATAATCCAATACTGATGATTATTACTGCTATTATTGAGATAATACCCTGGGTCTCACAAGGGTACTTGTGTGCGGAATCCATCTTAACGGTGTTTCCAGACAGCTAGTCTCAAATCACATACTTTACTGACTACACTACCAAATCTCCGACAAAAAATAAATAAACAAATAACTAAAATAAAACAAAATAAAAAAAATCTGAAAAATACTTAAGACCTTGGGCTACGCAGTTAGGCAATTTTCTTACTGAAAGAAAACATAAACAGGTTGTGCGATATCTTGTAGAAAACCAGAATTATTAGCCCTTGGGGTATAGTCACTCATGTAAGTTCACGGATGTCTCTGGACATAAAGCTGAATTTCATCCAATCCCTTTCTGGACAACGGGTCTGTATAGTGACGTAAGACGGGCACACACCGAAACTTTCTTCAGCGCAGAGTTAGGTAGTTGAACATATAGCCAGTTTCGCACTCCCAGACACCTGTCATCCAGAGAGGGGTGAGATGGAAATCTCTCGCAAACACCCGGACATCCATGAACTTATATGAGTGACTGTACAATCTCACCTGGAAATTGATGAACTTATATGAGTGACTGTACAGTCTCACCTGGAAATTGAAGATCAAAAGTTCTGCTGCTGCCGCAGCTGTCAGGTTATTGTTCCGCAAAGCGGCATCAACGCCAACCACGAAACGATAGAACAGTTTGTTAATCAGAAGTTTGACGGGATCGCATTTGATTCAATCATTCTTCCGCGGGCAACAGGAGAAGGAAAACAAGACACTTGGGAAGCTTTAAAAAAAAATTATTGATGGCTTCACATCACCAAGAAAAATCCCGCAATCGAATCGACCACCAGGGCGGGTTCCTGATAAACCAATTTTTACTCTTTAAACTGCCAAGCAAATTTGTACCTGACAGCTAGTAGACTGTGGTTGCAGGTTGCAGTCAGGTTGGAAAAAAGACCCTGAAATCAGGATAGAACCCTATTCTAAAATATTCGACGAGAACTTAAGGATTACGCGTGCTTATGTTACTTACTCTAAGGAATATACATAAATACACACACATATATCTATATATATCATATATATATGTGTGTGTTGTGTGTGTGTGAGTGCTGTGTATACCGTTATATGTGTATATATATAATATACCTATATATATATATATATATTATATATATATATAGATTAGTATATTAGATATATGTATATATCATATATCTATATATATATTATATTATTATATATATATATATATATATATAGATATATGATATATATATCTATATATATATATATATATATATATATATATATATATATATATATATATATAATCAAGGGAAGCATCACGACGGGCAAAACTTACAGAGGTCAACAGACGGCAAGAAATGTTCAACATTCAGCAGGGCATTCGCAAGCAATATCTCAGGCATAATTATCTTTTAACAAGCCAGTAAGGGGAGGAGCATAAAGAACTGGGAAATTACACCCACACGAACTCTCATGAGTTTCCTGTTTTGAATATTCACAGTAATAAGTAATTTACCAACTGTAATTAATGAGCGAGCGAGTAATGACTCCTAGTGCTACTTACAGAATGCACTCGAGAGGTACCGTTATTGTTCTAATGAAATTGAACTGTTAATGACTGGTTGCAAGCAGTGACTGTTCGTAAACGGAAGGAATGTTACGTGGAATAGTTACACAGTTCTTTTTAAAAGAAAACTATAATGATGCAATTAATTACTTGTCTTGGAAACCATGCAATTATTATGTATGCAGTCAGGTAATTACGCCTTAACTAGAAGAAATCAACGTTTTACAGCGTTTTAATTATTCAACAATGTTGGACAATTAAGCTCTTCAAAGAGAGGCGTTCTAATTTAGTTTAATGATGTACAAAATGAACCATTTAATAAGCAACAGAGTACATACGTCAATTTTATACAAATCGTTACTGCGCAAAACATTTAATGAACTGAAAATTTGAGCGCCGTAATTTTAAGATTAAGGAATTCAACCAATAAATTATCTGTGGAATACATAATTTAAGGCAAACACTGGGACCTATGAGGTCATTCAGCGATGAAACGGAAATTAACAGTAAAAGGTATGTAAGGCGTACTAAGAGGAAACCCTAGCATTTGCCCTATGAATCAACTGTTGGGAGAGGGTAAAAAGTAATATGGAAGAAAAAGAATATCAAAGGAGGTACAGCAAAAGGAACGAAACGGGTTGCAATCAGGGGTGCAATCAGGGGCCGAAGGTACGCGGCAAAGAACCTTAAGTATTGCCAACAGTGCACTGCATGAGGTGCACTGACGGCACTAACCCACCCTATGGAGAATAAATTATCTGAGAAATGACATAGCTGAACGTGTCACAGATATACTTGACAACTTATGCTTTAAGGTGAGAGAGGTTGGTGATTGGGCTAGATAAAGCAGGACCTATGCTAGCGATGGTCATTTCCCATATAGGTGTGGTAAGCTGTTGATGGGAACAAGAGGTCCGGTGCAGACCTCGTCCTCGACCCTTCCAAATGAGACATGGGGGAGAGAGAACGGGGGACAAGTTGTGCATTCTTATGAGAACGTTTAGACTGGAACTTTAAATCACCTTGGGGCCGTAATTCTCAAGCATTGGGTATGGTGAGTCTAGGTCTTCAATCGTAGATACCTTCACAAACCTTAATCAAAATAACAAACAGTAGGGAATTTATCTAACCCCAAGAATTCAGGCTTTAATTAAACGATAATGCGTTTGGTATCTAAAATACGTTATATAAATTCAAATATAATAATAGCTTATCTTTGTAAATGACTACGAAACGAAAACCGTGCAGCTTCGCTAATGACTTTCGCTAAACATAGCGTTGTGCAAAATAATATATACACTGAGACAATTCATTTAAACTTAAGCTTAAAAAGCGAGCTGCGTTAAATGACGTCATTAATGCAGAACTAATGTGATAACTACAATAATTCATCAGCCTTACGTTAGAAAAAGCTGCCTTTAATTGCGCTGCAAATGGAAAAATAGTTTGGTCTTCGCACTCACGATTCAAAAGTATGAAGGTGTTGAAGACAAACCAACCCAATGAAATATAATGGATCACAACAGTGATCAATATTTACAACTAAATCCACTTTCAAGTCAGAAATTCTGCTATGTACTACTTCTAAAGTACGAACTCCATGATTTTCATCAAAAATTTGTCCTAAGGTAAATTAATTTCCTTTACTCTTTGGAAACTCTCGTAAACATGGGAGATTCATTTCCATGTTTTATGAAACGCTCTTGAGAAGGCAAATCAATTTCCTTCATTCCTTAACTTCTCATAAATAGACATTAATTTGCCGAGTTTTTTGCAAAAAGCCATAAAAACGTCTGAAATTAGATTCCTGAACCAGGCCCCCCCTCTCTCTCTCTCTTTCTGCATATATATATATATAGATATATATATATATATATATATATATATGTGTGTGTGTGTATGTGTGTGTGTGTAGTACACCCATAGAACATGCACATCAAGCAAAACATATCTACAGCTAAGAGAACCATTCTGAAGATCACCCATTAAAACTGAATACACATACAGTTATAGGAGCAACGTTCCGACAAATGCTGTATTGGGTTAATGCAAAACTGCAGTTAGGTTCAGGCACACATAAGTAAACAATAAAGAAATAGGAAAATAATCGAGCAAATAAAGTATACGACGCTACCTTAGGCAAAGGAAAGAAATCCCATAATTCATCTGCCGACAAAACAAGAGAGGTATGTCACATCACCCAAAAATTAAAGCAGGAAGTGTATTCATATACGAACACAACAAATATATAAATTAAATCTCTTTTTATTTATAGAGAAATCGATTATAAGAAAATAAATGCAAAACATTGCTTTATTATTCTATTAGAATAAAAAAAAAACTCTGGGTTCCTTGAGGGTATTGCCCCCAAGGAAAGCATTGTATCCCGCGAATCAAAACTGATATCGAGAACATCTCATTCGTTCAGGAGAAGGGTCATTAAGATGCTTGACCCAGATTGAAGTTAATCCAACCAGATAACAATCTTCAACGAGACTTCTCAGCTGCTTCGCAGAAGAACCTCGGTAACGTATGCTTCGTTTCTTCTTCTTCTTCTTCTTCTTCTCCAATGGCCGTCAGCAGGTTTCAAAAGACCAAAGGATTAAAGTACGTCGATTAGGTGGAATAGGTTACTGCAATTGCAGATGCAAGCAAGTCTCGTTTTGTCATTTGAAAAATAGGATTACTTTTATTTCTTGAAACAGACCCAGGAAGTTTTTTAATCGACTCCCTAAACAACAGTTACAAAGAAGAGATATCTCACTACTTACACGATACTCCAGTACACGAATTAATAACGCTACCAGCTCTATGGCGAAGGTATGAATAACACAGTTATAAAAGCCATAAAAAAAACTGCTGCGAAACATTTTAACCTGACGATTCAAGTTGTGTGTTTGATATTTTCCATGGATAAACTCCAATACATTTAACGTCTCGTTAAATCCTAAGTACTCGTATCCAGGATAAAAAGAAGACAGCTATAAATATTGATCTTATAACAGGTAGAGAGGGATGTATTCAGCTACATAAAACTCAGCAGTTCTCGGAACGAAATGGATTAACCGTGGGAAAAGAGTTTTAGAGTACAGTAACAGTTTTACTTAATTCATTATTTTATTTTTTTTTTGTCTCTAGCGATGTAATAGAACCGGTCCATGAATATGACGGTTGTACCATTCGACTGTGTTAAAATAAGACTAAACATTGTACTGTGTTGAAATAAAAGACCAAGTCTCACAACAACGCAGATTATCTTTGTTAACATCTGCTTAAGCTTAAGTCAGCCACTCCACCCCCGCCCAATCTCTCTTCCACGAACAAATTATAAACACCTCCAGCAGCCTCCGGGCTGCTCTGCGATCTCGAGATAACGAGAAATACAACACCGAACTGGCGGTGTAAATATCAAATCTTCTCGAGGGTGATCCATACTGTACACAACCGTCTAAAAGAGGAAAAACGATTCTCTTATC
Source organism: Macrobrachium nipponense (assembly GCF_015104395.2). Lineage (NCBI taxonomy): Eukaryota > Metazoa > Arthropoda > Malacostraca > Decapoda > Palaemonidae > Macrobrachium > Macrobrachium nipponense. The sequence goes on along the minus strand of NC_061090.1, from coordinate 49,934,310 downwards.
GCCAAACGCTCAACAGTCCGTAACTAATGTTCACTGCCTGATGCTGTGGATGGACTTCTGAAGGTTGGCGTGCTGTAATCCCTGACGAAAGCGCCATTAAGTCTTGGCAGGATTTTTTTTTAACCCCAGATATAGATTCAATTCTATAATAGCAAGAGATCTTATATTCTATATTACAGAATGTAAGAAAATCTCTTGGTATTATCAGGAGCAACGATTTTTGTAACTACCATAACAAAATAATGTGGTTCTTTCAAATACTTCTGGCGTTATTCCGAGACCTTAAAAGCTCCCCTTTTTTTTATTTCCAGAAACTAAAGAACAGTTCCATAAAATCGTTACAAAATGACCAGAATGGTGATATAATCTGTTTACATAATGACCAGAATGGTGACTTCGATATAAAATTCTAAACACGCTGGTAGGTAGCGTATAATACACGCTAGCAATCTAGTGGTCGTGGAATTAAGAAATAAAACATAAACCAATTCTAAATCTTTAGCAGAGGACTAATCCTGAACCCGTGACCTCAAGCTCCAATCCCCGCACAAAAACCAAATCAATATCGACCGTCCCAATTAGAAACTATCGAAGATTCTTCTTGGGTTTTTATCTTGAGTTCATCATGTTCCCCCCTCCCCCAACCCTTTCTCTCTCTCTCTCTCTCTCTCTCTCTCTCTCTCTCTCTCTCTCTCTCTCTCTTTAAGCTAAGCTAGTTAATCGCAGAAATCCTGACGGGTCTACAGACCAGCTGGTTTTTTTTTCTTTCTGCCAACTATTAGTAGATCACTATCTAGTGATTGTTTAGACAGTTTCCTTGAAGCGCGAGGTATCGGTGTAGGTCCCCCAGACTTAAAGAGAAGTTGAGGGTGGAGGGGTCTAAACTCGTTCGAGGAGAGAGAGAGAGAGAGAGAGAGAGAGAGAGAGAGAGAGAGAGAGATACAATAACTGTAACAAACACAGGCAGTTTGACCAACGAATGAGATATTTTCAAGATTCATTTCACGCCCGACTCGAGCATTTAATCAACGAAATTGGTTTCCAAAAGGGAAGGTATCTTTGAGATGTCATTGGGAATTCTTGGTATTTCAAGAAGGAATTTGCCAAAGTCGAGTGAAGTACACACAAATTAGCGTCTTCTTTCGATGCAAGAACTTCAGTAACTTTCTCTCGTGTGTTTCTGAATATAGATTTCTTGATATGGAAACCCCGATAAGTCATTTGCTTTTTCTTTTCTAGGTCAACGATTCCAAACGGCACAGCACGACCGCCCTCAATGTACCACAGGGATTATAACTAAACATTTGAAAATACGGATCATTCTTGACAACAGGTGTAACACGCGCATGGCCAACTAATCAAAAGAGAAAAAAAAAAACCGCTTAATGCCATGTCAAGATCATTTTCAACCTCCCATTAGCCCATATGACACGTGCACTTGTTCCCCGTCCCAAGGGAAATCTCGTAGAAAGTTCACTTCTGGCAAGTAAATTAATGCTGAGGAAACCTTCAGACAAACGACCCAGGAGACGTTCTGAAGGAGAGCAAAATTCGCATCTCCTTATTTGTTTAGAATTATTGGTGCGTAACCTGCCTAGCTCTCTAGACAGCTCCAAGAAGTGAAAAAGGTGAGGGCTGGCTACACAGCTGCTATACAATGGCCTGCTACCTATATCTCTCTCCGCATTTAATCGTAAGGGCGAAGGACACACGAATATCTAATCTCGTTTTTCGGACGGAAAAATAATATTCCATAAGTGCCAGTACCGCAGTACTACACATTTGATCTCTTGCTCTTTTTTTTTTTTTTTTTGGGGGGGGGGCTTTTTTTTAGTAGATCAATTAATATGCAACAGGTGCGATTTCCGCATTCGTTAGTGTTGGTACAGCTGATGCTCATAAGTTAAAGAGAAACTACAGCATTGCTTTGAAGCGCTGTGCTCCATCACCTTAGTTTTTCTAACTTATGTTGCTCTCTCTCTCTCTCTCTTTAATACAGTTACTATGTACATTATATATATATATATATATATATATATATATATATATATATATATATGTGTGTGTGTGTGTGTGTGTGTGTGTGTGTGTGTGTGTGTGTCTGTATAACGAGGTCTGAATCACATTCCTTAATAAGCAGCAAGGATATAACAATGAAAGCAAATAACACCTCAGGAAATCCAGTTAAAATGTCAAGGAAAGAATCACAAACAAACCTTGCGGTACCCCGCAATGTAAACATCGCACCAGAAAAAAAAAAAAAAAAAAAAGAGCGCATCACTAAAACATACTCTCTACAAACCGCCAAGACAAGAGGATATCAAAAAAAAGCAATATCCCAAAAACCTTTCTGCGCCCGACCGATCTATCGGAACACCGAAGCGAGTTCTCGCTAATCCCGAGACAGAGGCGAGACAACAGAGAGACGTCATCAAATGGAGATCCCTGGTATGTTAATAGTTACAAAGCATTAAGGCAGTTTAGCCCTTTCGTCTTTTTATGCTCTGTTTTTCTGGTTAACGATCTGCGTAGGTGTGTGTTTGTGTTTTTCGCTAGTAAGTGGATCCTTTATATTCACAGATAAACACGCATACAGGTACACACGCACGCACAGATTTCAGCTAAATACAATCTGCAACTATTTATATTTGTGTGTTTTTATAAGAGAATTACTATACAGAGAGGGAGCATATTCATATTGAGTAAATTATTGATTCATAAAAAGAAAAAATTAAAGATATAATAAAAATCATGGAAAAAGAAAAAAACTAAATTTATAAAGGCTCACCTCATATCCTTAAAATCACCTTTCCACACGCAAAATATTCATATGACCTACGGGCTGCTCTTGAGCAAGAGCCCGTGCTGGCATAAAGCCAGTTTAATCTTAAACAACAAACAATAAATATATAAAACAGTATATTAAAGACATTAGCTCATAATAAGTCGGGAACAAAACCCCGCAGTAAAACATAGTAAAAAGAGATAAATACAAACAAATTTTTCATATTTACCTAAGTTTAACAGTCTGTGTGGAGAGAGAGAGAGAGAGAGAGAGAGAGAGAGAGAGAGAGAGAGAGAGAGAGAGAGAGTAAACTGCGATTAAATAAGAAAAGAACTATGCAGCATCCCAAAGAAAGAAAAAAATAATTTTCTTCTACGTGACCTTTTCAAGCAGGTCCGGCAAAAATAAGATGCTGGCAATCCAAGAGCTTTTATCTCCAGAGATTCTGCTTCAGATTGCAACAGATTCCACCCGCCCCCCGCCCCCTGCCCCTTCCCCTCTCCCTCCTCCGTCGAGCTTCGTTTCACACGGAATGAGGCCAACCATAGCCGAAATCCTTGTCAAATACTTAATGAGTTGTCTCACTCGACACTGCCAATTAAAAGTGGAAGTTAATTGTACTTTATTGGGCATTTCATCGGAGACTGACCTACACCTGTTAAGGTTTGATTAAATTAATAAGCCCATCGCTGTACGTCGACTGAAGGGAATGAATTCTATTCTACACTGAGAGAGAGAGAGAAAAAATCAGCAAATCTTGACTGTCAGTGACTGAAACATCAAGCCAGAAGCTTCGAATCGATTGGTTCGGGGTCTCGATTCGAAACCGACTGTCACACCACTACAACTGTCCTCGGAAGATGCCATTAATAAACCTTGCAACTCCAAGCGTGAAATGTCGTCGAGGCTACTTAAAGAGAGAGAGAGAGAGAGAGAGAGAGAGAGAGAGAGAGAGAGAGAGAGAGAGGGGGGGGGGGGGGAACAGCTGACCTACTGGACGTATTCCAACATCGCCACACACGAAAGCAAGCGCCTGCCCAGGTATCAGATCTGACAGCCTGAATTTCCAGAACTTAATGAAGCGAGACGCTTATTGTCGTTATGAGGTGGCATTCGAATCCCCACCCCACCCCATCCCCACCTCCCCGACACCCGAGGGAGTGATGGGGAACCGAATTCCAGTAGTGTCACATGATCCGATCGTCTTGTTCGCGGCTTCGGACGGGTAATTACAGAGGTTTTGTCATTTACGATGTCTCTGGAGACCAGAGAAACAAACGCCCTGGTGCTCGTTATTGGCTTTGTCAAGTTTACATCTGTGTTTAGTCGGGATGGGGATGAGGAGAAGTCATGATAACTGTCAATCCTCTCTCTCTCTCTCTTCTCCTCTCTCTCTCTCTCTCTCTCTCTCTCTCTCTCTCTCTCGCAAAGCAATTGCATAAACTCTGGACATTTCATACATAAAATGGTGGGGTTTAATCAATTTTGCAAATGAAAATATTTTGAACTTTAAATATGCTCAAAATCTAAAAGCAGTATTGAATTACTACCAACTCTCTCTCTCTCTCTCTCTATGGTTATTTACATAATACAACCCGTCATTGTATCAGTAGATATAATATGTATCTTATTGTGTAACTGTTATTTTCAGGGTGATACAGCTGTAATGATAAATGAATTGACAACTCTTGGCGTGTAAATCTATTAATAATTTCAGCATTCGGCATAGCCTTATTAGTTTTCTAATGATAAATATGGATAAATATATATACATACAAATACATATATATATATATATATATATATATATATATATACTCTATACATTATATGCACACTTATCTTTAAGAATGACTCCACTAGCAACATAAACTAGTTTTTTTGACGAAATTAGAGGAAAGAGATAACGACATAAGGCCCCAGAAACTGGTAACGTCGAATAGAACTTCGCTTGAACAACGCAGCCGTTATCAGCGTTAATAATTATATCAAAAGACACGTACAATTGTGAGTATTATCATAAACAAAGAAACAAATCAAAATATAGGCAAGTACTAAATACATGGCAATTTTTAAAGCGGCTTAGAAGAAGGAAAAACTAACTACATTATTTATAACTATTAGGTATTATCATGATGAAGAAATGCGGTGTTCTTTTAGAGATATTTCTTTCATATGTAATGAGACATTTTGAAATCCCTTTAAAGTTAACAACACGAGTCGAGAAAGGTAATAAGTATGGAGGTAATTAGCCACGTATCAGAGAAACGACAGCAAGAAAGAAGCGGATAAAAATTAGCACGTATCTAAAGGGCAATTAGTATGGAAATAGTTAAGACAGGTGAGAGAGAGAGAGAGAACACTTTTTAAAAATGTATCTTGTAAGTACGTGCGACCTCCTGAATTATTATATTATTATATTTGACAAAATGTTTTTGAAGGGTGCCCCATGAGAGAGAGAGAGAGAGAGAGAGAGAGCTCCTGAATTATTGTATGTGACAGTTTTTGGAGGGTTCACCGTGAGAGAGAGAGAGAGAGAGAGAGATTTGTTCCTAAATTATTATGTGATGACAAGAGTTTTTGAGACGTTCACCCCAAGAGAGATAGAGAGAGAGAGAGAGAGAGAGAGAAAGGAATGACTGCACCTAGTGTCTGGGAGGGACCCGTCGAGGAATGTATCTTCAGGTAGGTATATACATGCAATCGGTATCGGATGATCATGTTCTGTTCATGCTGCATTTCTGACGGAAGAGTGTCTGGAACAAAACCCCCCACCGCCCCCCCCCCCTCGATTTTGGTTTAAATGCTGTCCCTGAAAAAGGTGTTGCCCCCAGCCCCCACCACTTTGGGTTTAAATGTTGTTGGCCCCAAAAAGGTGTCGGGTCGTTCGATTTATTCGGCAGGATTTGAAGCCGAAAACTGTTCATATACTTTGTTGTTTGTTGGTATCTTATGAAATTAGCTTTCTTTTCCTTACTTTTCAAAATGTGTTACCTTCTTTTAGTGTCTCCTGAGTTGCCCTTCTGTTGTTTGTAGTCTTGAACTTTCCTTTCCTTGTTGTTTTCTCGCTGTCATCTAAATTTCACTTTTATTTTTTTACCTTCAAATTTCAGTCATTTTTTTTTAGTAATTCCGTTTTACTGATTAATTTAAGGACTTACAATACTTATCGTACTGAAAGTAAAACGTGTTACATTCCATACATTCGTCAAAATATCAAATTGGGACTTTTCTATGACAAATTTATCCAATGTCCGTATTTCAACTCATTGTAATGAATATGACAATGTTCTATTGCTAATAGTTCTTAAGTTAATATTCACGATATATATGAAAGTAATTATTAGGGGATGGGGAAGGATACGTAGACACAGAGAGCGAGAGAGAGAGCGAGAGAGAATTGTCATCATAAGTAAATGAATATATCCCCACTCTATCAGATGATAATCTACTGCAAGAAATCTCCCCCGGTTTCCTCCCGCCCCAACACCAACCCGCACCCCTCCGAGCCCCATGCAACAACGGTATTTCAAAGTGGGGTATCCCACTTCATTTCTTTTAAATGTCACAGTTTGCGCATACCTGGACCGAATCTTTAATTGTCACAGTCAGGTGACTCCACCAAGGCTATAATTCATCCGCTTAAGCAGCCCGTGTTAGGGTCCATTAACGAGTATCTGTCAGGAACACCTCCCACAGCTTTTGAAAGTAAGTGTGAATGTATGTATAGACGCGTTTAAATAATGCAGATATTTATAGACAGGCGACATTTTATGCTAAAGAAACTAAAGCTGCAAAGATGCGAGGACTGAACCTTTTCTTTTTAAATTCCAGTAATAACAGTGCTTTCTATCTATGATGGCCTGTCTATAAGATTTTATATATATATATATATATAATATATATATATATATATATATATATATATATATATATATATATATATATTGCTACTTTCAAAATGCATATATCAACTCTTTGACTGTATAAAATGTTATGTATAAAATTGTGCAACATTTTTCAGATTCCTAGCTAGCATAGAATTAGGATGTTTTAAATGTGTGTTCAGATTTTGCATAACATAATATAAAAAGAATATATAACGTAGTATGAAAAGAGAGAGATTATCTTTGTCCGTTCAAAGCCAGAGTTGTTTTTCAAAACCGGTCAGCAGGTTTGATTAGAGTCCTCGAGGTCTTCGCTGTGTTTTGGGAATTCTGTCATCACATCTGATAGGGACTTTTGCTTGAATCTGTTTCAGTTGAGTACGTGTCTTTGTTGAACAGACTGATTTCATACGCGTATGTCTTTGCCGAATGCCACGTGCAGATTTCACAGATTTTTTCTGTAAAGTTGCGTCACTTTTCGAAGCTTCTAGAAAGAATTATTGCCCAAAACGTTTTGTTCATCTCCACTGTCCAGCTTTCGTAAGGAAGAGGTTTTATTACATCTTAGAACCGCGTTCCGTTCAGACAGCTCTCTCTCTCTCTCTCTCTCTCTCTCTCTCTCTCTCTCTCTCTCTCTCTCTCTCAATCTCATCTCTCTCTCTCTCTCTCTCAACATACTTGAGTTTATATTAACGTAACAATTTCATACTTACTGAATGGTCACTCGTAACTTTTAGATTTCAGATTTGATATTTCTTAGAGTTTATTTAGTATTATTTAGTGTTTTTGTGGAATCTGAACAAACATTGTGTGTAACAGCGCCTGTTTTTGTGAGTGTGAAACAAGCTGCAGCAAAAGCAAAGAAGGAAAGAAATTGGTATACCAAGAAGGTAAAGTGTGTTATAATTTTATTAGTTGCAACTAATATCTAATGGTTATGATGGTTTGGTAAGAAACTAATAACTATTGGTTACGATGGTTTGGAGAACTAATAACTAATAGTTACAATGGTTTGAGAGAAACTATTTACATTTTTACACATAGCAAATTTTTGTGTTTTGTGTTTGTTCCATTTGAAGTGATTTTTATGCTTTGTGCATTTATCCATTTCTTATTGAAGTGTGTGATTTTATTTTATATATTCTGTGTGATTAATTTACATTTTACATTGCAAATTTTTGTGTTTTGTGGTTCCATTTGAAGTGATTTTTATGTTTTGTGCATTTATCCATTTTCTTATTGAAGTGTGTGTTTTTATTTTATATTCTGTGTGATTAATACTTTTTACAATTTTGGTATTTTCCACATTTTTCTGTGTTTTCATTTACATTCACAATTTAATTAACTTAGTTATTTTCATTAATTAATCGATGCCCATTTAATTAAATTTAACACTTGTGAATTAATTTGCATTTACTTAGAATTCTTTTCAAGTTTTATTGTTGTTTAGCACTTGTGAATTAATTTCCAAATTTCAATTATTGCCTAACACTTTTGAATTTTGATTGAATTAATTTTCTTGAATTTTGTGATAAATTAATTTTGATTTAATTTTACTTAATTGATTCAAGAATTAATTGAACTTTACTTTGTTTTCAAGTAACAGTAATTTTCCCTGATATTGTGAATTTCACTTACAATTTTGAATTTAATAATAAATTTTTGTATTTAGAATTTTATAAGTATTTTATTTCTAACCAGTATATTTGCATATGATTATATTTAGCTTAGGTAGAAACATAGAGTGGCAATTGATCTGATTTCCTTCAATTTATTTGAAGTGACTTAGAACCAGGGAAGTACTTAGACTTCTGAAATCAGGGAAATACTTAAAATTTTAAAGTTATTGATGGAGTGATGCCCTTTGACTAATTTAATTACTTACAAGATTACCTCACACCTGTTTTGATGAACTTAGTCTGATTTTCTGCAATATTGGTAAGTTAAGGGATCACTGTTGCCTTTAGAGTATTCAGTCGTTTAATACATGTGATGAGGGTTCAGGTGTCTGGCTGTTGTGAAATAACAATTAATGAATGGTAAGTGTAGTAACCAGATACTTGGCACTTCGTTACAATGTATATATATATATATATATATATATATATATATAAATATATATAGATATTATATAATGTGTACACATATACACAAATATGGCTCACATATATAAGTGAATGTTTGTATGTTTGTGTGCTATAAAAATTCGAACCGCTTGACCGATCTACATAAAATATGGCATGTGACCAAATGGATAGTCACCACAATAATACCTGGATAAAAGGATCAGTCAGCATAGTAATACCTTGGGGAAAGTCACATCAGTAATGTCTGGATATAATGGACAGTAGCAACAGTAATACCTGGATAAAAGGAACAGGCAGCCAAGTAATACCTGGATAAATGGGACAGTCAGTACAGTAATACGTAGGTATAACAGTCAGATAGAACAACAATGCCTAGATAAAAGGGACAATCACCCCAGTAATATCTGGATAAAAGGGATAGTACAGTAATACCTGGGTAAAATGGAGAGTCAGCACAATATTACTTGGGTAAATGGGACAGTCAGCACAGTAATACCTGGGTTAAAGGGTCAGATAGAACAGCAATGCCTGGATATAAGGGACAGTTACCACAGTGATATCTGGGGGACAGTTACCATGTAATGTCTGGATGAAATGGACAGTCAGCACATTAATACCTGGATAAAAGGGACAGTCAGCACATTAATACCTGGATAAATGGGATAGTCAGCACAGTAATACTTGGGTAAATGGGACAGTCAGCACAGTAATAACTGGACAAAAGGGACAGTCAGCACAGTAATACCTGGAGAAATGGGAAAATCACCACCTGAGTAATTGGATAAAAAGGACGGTCACCACAGTAACAACTGAATAAATGAAACAGTCACTAGAGTAATAACTGGATAAATGGGACACTACATTAATACCTAGATAAAACGGACAGTCAGTATAGCAATCTATATATGTATATAAAAGGCAATTTCTGTCTGTTTGTCTATCTGTCTGTTTGTTTGTTCGTTTGCTAAGTGTGCTCAGACTATGAAAGCTAGGGTTACCAAATTTTTACCATTGACTCCCCTCCCCCCAGGAAAATTTTAGTCAAAATCCGAAATTTAAGGGACGTTTCTAAGAGGGTCATAACCCCTCTTTTTCATACACCCTCATTTTTGACAAATTTCATAGTTGACAGCTAGGGCTACCAAATTTTTACCACTGACTCAACTCTCCCTCCCCGCTCCCCCGCCAACCACCAAGGTTTTAATCAAAATCTGAAACTCGAGGTCCACTTCCAAGGGGATCACAACGCACTCTTTTTCATACTCCCTCATTTTTTACAACTTTCTGAGTTGACAGCTAGGACTATAAAATTTTTACAATAGACTCCCCTCCCATCCAATCCACTCCTTTGGAAATTGGAGCCCAAATGCTCAAAGATGGGCCTACTGATTCAAATTTGGTACCATGTGTTAACATAAATGAATACAAATGCATTTAACACCATTATCCAAGTTTTATCAAAGGCTGTTTAAAGGGGTCCTCGCGATGAAAATCTTTCCCGAGCAACCTGTCGCAACATGTATGCGCCTGCCGTCGGCTGGCAGTGCCTGACTGAGCCAGTTCAGTGACAGTAGCATTAGCTGGGAAAGATGTACGTCCAGGTCATTATAAATGAATGTGTGTTCAATAACATGTTCGAAGGATGGGTACAGGTGTTAGTATCTGCATAAATGGGACAGTCATACATGGATAAAAGGGACAGTTACCACAGTAACACCTTCATAAATGGGGCGTCATCACAGTATTATCTGGGTAAATGAGACAGTCAGAACAATAATATCTTGAATAAAAGGGACAGCCAGTACAATAATTCATGGATAAATGGGATAGTTACCACAGTAATACATGGATGGATAAATGGGACAGTTAGAACAGTAATGTCTGGATAAAATGGACAGCCATCACAGTAATACCTGGATAAATGGGACAGTCAGTACAGTAATACCTGGATAAATGGGACAGCCAGTAAAGTAATACCACAGTAATATATGGATAAATGGGACATTTAGAACAGTAATTTCTCGATAAAAGGACAGTCAGCACAAGCCTGTGCCAGAAAATGTTTTTTGAGCTTATTATATTTTCATAAAATATAATATATTTTATGTCGGAGGGTAGTTTTCCAGCCAAAGCCGGCAGGAAACATCAAAGGGCTTCCTCTCCCCTATTCGTAAATGACTTTTCATTGTTCTGCCACTCCTTAAGCCTTCATCCATCACCTTATTTTCGTTCTTAACCTTCTTCCACAAAGATAACGTGTCCCAAAGTCCAATTGCGGTGAGGGCAGACATGCAATTGCAACATAGATTCATTCTTGTTCTAATTATGAGAGTAGATCTTATGTCAACAGGTATGTCTGGATAGGGAAGGGGGATTTTGTCCAGTTCAATTCTATAATTCTCTCGCTTTCAATTTCAAGTTTTCCTTCCTTTCTTACAGTTTTCCCAGTTCATTCTTTATCAAACCGTGAGACCCTTGTAATTTAATTATACTTATTTCTGAACTGATCTGTGTGTAAATAAACCCTTAGAGTTTACTCCTCTGGGTTACACTGTCGATCATCTATACCCTTTTTTATCTTGTAAATTACATGTTACGACCCTCTTAACCTCAAGGCCAAGCGAGAGTGTGATATTATTATCATTCCCTGGTTCGCAAATGAAACAATACACAACACATAGCATATATTACAATCAAGTATAAAAGGCCCATTAAAACACTTTGGTTTATTTATCAAGGGTGGAAGTGAGTCCATCGAAATATAGTTCTTAGCTTTAAACCAGTGTGTCTACATGGGCATTTTATACTTGAGACATATCCTGTTTTAACAGAAGAATTTATTCACACACACACACACGCGCACACACACACACACACACACATATATATATATATAATATATATATATATATATATATATATATATATATATATACACACACACACACACATATATATATATATATATATATATATATATTTATTTATATATATATATGTGTGTGTGTGTGTATATACACACACATTGTTATATTTATATAAACATTGACAAAATTTTCATACGCTTTACACCTACTACACGGCAGGAGAATTTATCGTTGGAGACTCATGTGATCAAATGATTAACAGAAGTTTTATGGCATTGCAAAGTCTCCCTCTCAATCTCGATTGATCTTTAAATGTCGATGACAAATACCAAATCATTTACACAGTGGACAATAAAATCAAAATAATGAAAAAGCAAATCACTGTAAATATGTTCCGAGAGAGAGAGAGAGAGAGAGAGAGAGAGAGAGAGAGAGAGAGAGAGAGAGAGAGAGGAGGGAGGGGTTTACATGAACATATTACACAATATTCTCTCTCTATAACTCACAATAAAGAGAAAAAAATAAAGTGAAGAGCAAGAGCAAGAGAGAGAGAGAGAGACAAGGTGATTTATACCGACATTCTCAACAATTCCCCTCTCTCTCTCTCTTTGATTAGACAGAGAAAGGGGGGTGGAGGAGGGAAGAGAAAGGCCAAAGAGCAAGGTAATCTGGTCCTTAATAAAAAAGCAAGAGAGAGGTTGCGAAAACTTAAACGAGCGACCCTAAATACCTCGTCCTCAAAGGCTTAAGTTTGATCGCCTCAGAGGAATGACAATAAAATCTAATTTCAGGGTATGGCACTAAAGAAGAAGAAGAAGAAAAAGGAGGAGGGAGGAGGGAGAGGAACGAGAAAGAGAAGCTATGATACAGTTAATATAATGAAAATTAGATAGCCAACAATGATCATATTAATGATGTGACAAAAACTATTATCAAGGTTAGCATTCACATATCCTCTAATTTATTCATCTCCACCGGACGTAGCCTAATGCCATTCATCTATACATTAATTTCCAAGGTTTTACTCTGATTCACTGCCAACGTTGTACTATGACTGAGACAATACTAACGTTTTATCCTGACTCAGAACTATCGTTTACAAGGACTCGCTACCAACGTTTTGGCTGGCTGTGACTATCCAAGTTTCACCTTAACTGAAATGTCCCAGCTTTAGGAGGTGCAAGCATATAATACAAAAGCGCTTTTTGTTCTTTTTTAATACCTTCGAAATTTTACTTTACTTCTTTACATTTTTCAAAACTGTTTTAAGGGATTTTTTCCCTCATGCTTTTATTTTCCCTATTCTTTTTACCTTCTTATTTTTCGTGTTTTCCTCGGACCTCCGCTAGATAAAGGCACTTGGTAACCCGTTGTACGTGCCAATTAACGTAGCAAGACCCTTAACGCCGGCTTTTCATTTATTCAGGTTACTGTTCAGTCATTTAACTTTAAATATGTTCACAACTCATAAAATCATAAATATAAATGAAAGAAGAAACAATTTTCAAATTACTTAACAAAATTTAACACAATGTCTTTCATGCATTTTCTCAATTACAAAATAACATATCCACAGACGGAGAGAGAGAGAGAGAGAGAGAGAGAGAGAGAGAGAGAGAGAGAGAGAGAGAGAGAGAGAGAGGTGCCCCGTGCAGGCACACACACACACACATCAATCCATCTGTCTCTCGAAATAAAATTCGGTAGGTAAATTCATTAGGCTTTAACCCTTACCCTCGTTAAGCAAGACAAATCTCTTCTGGGACTATCGAAGTTGTTCGATCTCCCCCCTCTCATGAAACGATCAACGCCTCCTTCTTCAGAAGATCGAGCGTGACACTTAGCACTTGGTTTTACGAGGAATGAATGAAGTGCTGAATGATTCTCCTAATAGCCACGAGAACCAAATGCGCTAAATTTTCATTCGTTTCTTTAGTAAGTTGTTTTTACATTATTTCCTTCATCTACTGTCTTAGCTTCTAGAGATTTCTTTAAGTCAATTTCCTTTATTTACTGTCTTGGCTTATAGATTTCCTTTTAATTTCCTTTATTTACTGCCTTGGCTTATACGTAGATTCCCTTAAGTTAATTTTCTTTATTTTCTGTATTGGCTTATAGATTCCCTAAAGTTAATTTCCTTTATTTACTGTCTTGGCTTATACGTAGATTCCCTTAAGTTAATATTCTTTATTTTCTGTATGTTGGGCTTATAGAGATTCCCTTAAAGTTAATTTCCGTTTACTTACTGTCTTGGCTTTATACGTAGAGTTCCCCTTAAAGTTCAATCTTTTCTTTATCTTTTCCTGTATTGGCTTATAGATTCCCAAAGAAATTTAATTTTCCTTTTATTTACTGTCTTGGGCTTATACGTAGATTCCATTAAGTTAATTTTCTTTATTTCTGTATTGGCTTATAGATTCCCTAAAGTTAATTTCCTTTATTTACTGTCTTGGCATATAGAGATCCCCTGCAGTTATCATCTTCAAATTAATCACCGTAACTTTTATGTCTTTGGGTCATCACACCTGAAATGAGAAGGCTGTTATGCCAGAGGGAAAGCTGGCTGGCCTAATCATTCGCTAACAGCAACAATAAAAGCAGCAAAAATTGGTTTCTTAAATTTTAGAATAACCGAAATGATGCAAGTCTGAATACCTCAGGCGATTAATATGGGAAGCATATTATCTCTCACATCAAAGAAAGCTTTAAAAATCTTAGCTGCTGGTACTGATGTTTACGCTGGCCTTGCGCTAACACGTAGTCTTACTTGTCAAAAATTAAGAACTGATAAAAAGTCATTCAAACGTCCTTTGCTATTCCTGACAGGATTTTTTTTTCAAGCGTTTACTCTTATCTTAATTATCGGCTTCCTTTCTTCGCAACACATTTTTACCTAAGTCTGAAAAAAAAATCGGCCTCCTTGAAAGTACATAATGCAAATGACGCAATAAACGCAAGACATCTTGACGCTGCAAGACTAGAAGAACAAACAGGTGAAAAAAAAAAAAAAATGGACAAATCTAAACTTAGATGGCTGTTGGTAAAATACTAACTCAAGCAAATATCAAGTGCATTATTTGCCACATACTTATCACTAAAGTATTAAACCTAATCTCTCCCTCCCTCCCCTCCCCAACAAGCATCCCAGCCTTATTATTATTATTATTATTTCTTTGGACATGTACTATCATAAGGTCAATGCCACGAAAGTGGTTTAAACTTCTGAGTAAAGTACTGATAAAAAAGGAACTCGAAAGGCGACTGTGTGTTTCGAAACCACTGTAATCATTTTAATCATTCTGTTACAGATTTAAGCTAGCGCTATAACTACCTTTATATGCGTAACTGCAAGTGTGTGCATACGATCACTTTATTGAGTACAGAGCAGAAAAAGGCAATAACAAATGTGACAGTCACAGAGGACTACTTCCTTATTGGATTAGTTCTTTATTCAGCTACCAACCATACACACATACACACATTCACTCATTCACTTGCTACACGACCACTCCTCCAAGACACGATCTTCCACTTACTTTCCTTAAAAGAGAGAGTGGGGTTGGGGGAGGGAAAGGCTGGCTGGTTGAGGGGTTCAGCCTTGGGTAAAGCCAAAAAAGCCGAATCGCTTTAGGATGATTTACTTCACGAAGAAGAGGAGGTCTAGATAAAACAATGTATCACAAATGAGATGTATTTTGTAGGAGAGAGAGCTTCTGAATATCACCGGCATGGAAAACCGAGTCCGAGCTCAATTTGAAGCCTAGCACTCTCCAGGCTCCATTCATCAGGAAAATACAATATTCATCGCGTTCGAATGATGGCTTATTATGGCCCGATATTCCTCATTTGTATTAGCATTTTTATGAAGCCTAATTTACGACTCGACCCAGCCAAAGGCAAGCTTAAACATAGACTCAGTGTTATCACGTGCGTCGCTGAAAAAACAGAAGTGGCACAGCCGAGGTCCGAGCTGTGTTCTACTATCTCATCATGAATTTCGTACCCTATATCTACTCCATGATGAACAGCGTAATTTTTTTTACTCGATCATATAATGTGCTTCAAGCAGATACTTATAATCAGTTATCTTCCAAAATCAATTAATCCTGAGAAGACGAACTACTTCGCAGTAGTAGTAGACTGTTTATACTTAAATCCCACTCGCATTTCAACAAGGTAACACATTAAGGTACAAATAGTAATTGAAATTGGAATATAAAATTTGGACCAAAGGCCAAGCGCTTGGATTTACCAGTTCATGCAGCGCTGAAAGGCAAATAAAGAGTGAAAAGGTTTGAAAGGTGTAACGGGAGGAAGGCCTCGCAGTTGCACTATGAATCAATTGTTAGGAGAGTATTCAAAGTAAGATCGAAGAAATAATATGAACGGAGGTACAGTCAAAATAAATAAAAGGGTTGCGGCTGGGGACCGAAGGGACACTGCAAAGAATCTTCAGTATTGCCTAAAGTACACCGCGTTAGGTGCATCGATAGCATTAGCCCCCTACGATGAGGTACCAAAAACTAAAAAAAAGAAAAAAAAATCCTCTCATTTCTCAGCATTATGCACCTCAAGTCATTTCAGAATTCAGGTTGC
>NC_061090.1:49913088-49915588 GCF_015104395.2 Macrobrachium nipponense | reverse complement strand
AACTCAGGTAAAAAGAAAGGGGGAGGCAGATGGGGGTTGGGGGTTGGGTGGGGTGGGGGGTGGGGGAGAGATGGAGATACAATGCATAGAAGGAAAATGGGCGGGGCTCCAACTGGACTTTTCTTTACATAATTTTGTCCACGAACACTATCTTTTCGTCACTGTATCGCATTGTAGTATAAATGCCAATGTAAATAAAAACTTGCATTAAAATATTAACATATGTAGTACTGCCTGTTGGGCTGTCGTATGCTTTTATTTAGAAAATGTTTCTTCAGTACAAGGCAGATCATTTCCATCTAAGACAACAACTATTGAACTGAAAGTGCATTACATAAATGCTTGTCTTTGTGTATAAATCCTTAGGTAAATTTCTGTGTGCAACATGCGTACAATACTCCGGGCAAATGAAAAGACTACTATGTGCATTTAAGAAATTGCCCTTTTAAAGTACCAGGTTAAAAGGGGTAGCTAACCGGTTTTTTTCTCTCTCTCTCTCTCTCTCTCTCTTTTTAATTCCTCCAGGAAATATTTGCCATTTTAATGAAACCTGGCACAGAGGTCATCGTGAAAGTAATAGAAACGTTACTGAATTCATTCGAATCCATTTTATCTTTGCATTTCTGTCTCGAACTTCGATGTCTTTTAAGTCAGATCTTTCTCCTTGACGAGCAGCAAGTTCAACTTTAGGAGAAATCGGCATCCTTTGTCTTCAATCCAAAACCACACACGTCCTTAGCAAACAAGCATTAAAATATTCAACTACAATCTTTCATAACGCTACGCAAGTCGATCTCGAATTTTGTTGTGAAAACACAGTTCATAAACAACTTTCATTTCTTTGGAGACGTTCCCTCCAAACGATCACCGTAGGGTGACTTGGGGATTACCTTAAAAGCTGAACGATTTGCATGCAATCGCTTGTTATCTACAAAAATTATTTTTCAGGATACATAAATTGTTATTTTTATCATACACATTTCTCTAAATAAAAAAAAAACTTCTTTTATCCGGAGCCATTATTATTATATATTAGAATGGAGACCAAGACTGAAGTAGAACCTAATGCTTTCCTTCCTATTTTGGCGGTCAGTTAAACATTTATTACAATAATTTAAATCGTATGAACCTTTATCATTTCTGTTGTTAAATCAGTGAAAATATTCGTCTCAATCACATTCATAAAAAAATCCAATTTATTTTTATATGAAATTCCCCGGCAATCAAAGACACAAAGAAATATGAAACTTATAATTTTGAACAAAGGAATATAGCATCAACAGAAAAAAACAAGGGAGGTACTTTGCGCAAAGGGAAACAAAAATTCGTATTTTAGCAAAGAAGCAAAGAATTTGTTACCGAAATTATTCTGTGTAGCAGTGTTTTAACTATATTAAAAAAAACGCATAGCAACCGACTTTGTGTAGAAAAATTACTTTTCACTCACTATCTTAGCTGTCAAGATTGCGCTCATAATGTTTGTTTGTTTGTATTGTGTTTTTACGTTGCATGGAACCAGTGGTTATTCAGCAACGGGACCAACGGCTTTATGTGACTTTCGAAACACGTCGAGAGTGAACTTCTATCACCAGAAATACACAATCTCTAACACCTCAATGGAATGCCCAAGAATCAAACTTGCGGCCACCGAGGTGGCACCCATAATCTGCACGACTTACAAGACCACTTCATACTCTAAGTGAGAGTAAGAAATAACAAAATTTTCAAAGGCCAGCACAGTTACAGCACTTTGTTTCCTTGGCTGAAGAGTTGTCAGTATTGTGGAAATAAAACTATTTAGATTTAAAACCATTAATCCCAAAACTTCTAGGATAATGAAGGTTCGAAGGAGGCTTTGCTTTCTGCGAGATGAGACTTCAAAGCAGCTTTATTGAAAAAAACAACACTCAACTTTCTTACAACAAAAAAAAAAAAGAAAAAAAAAGAAGTAGAAGAAGACAAACGGCTCCTCAGGCTGGAGAAAACCCTAACAGTTTTGCTCCAGGAGGAAACACTCCAACACCTTTTTTTTTGTTTTTCGAGAGGAAAACATCAAACAACTTTTTCCAAAGAGAAAGCCCATAAAAGCTTTCTCCTTGAAGAGAGCCTTAACACCCTCTTCCAAGTTAAAGACCTCCCTACCAAATTATCATGGTTGAAGACCTGTAAGATCAAGTGCATCGTGAATAAAAGCTTGCGCATGTTCCATTCATCATGTAATAAGTAATAAATACCTGAACAAAACATTTTTCATACAGTGAAAATCTCCCGGCCAAGCATGTATTCAGGACCCTCAGGCTTAAACCACCAGGAGGTCTAGTCTTCCTGGCAGGCAGCCTCGGAAGGACTCGCTCGAAACGAATAGCCTAAACCATCAATAGGAATCCATTCATTCAAAATTCGTCACTGCAGTATTCATCATATTCATTACATGAATGACCCAGGAAGGTGCCCTGAAAATACGAAGTTTAGTAACGGGCCAAGAGGTACGGCTGAAAAT
>NC_061090.1:49865568-49912588 GCF_015104395.2 Macrobrachium nipponense | reverse complement strand
GGTACGGCTGAAAATGAGAATTTAATGAAGAACTTGCATGGACGCATCAGCTACCTGATAATAGTCTCTTAATGGGTACCTAATCATTAAGAGCTTGAAAGTAATATTCTTAATTGCAGGCGTGATCGAATCTCTAGCAGAGTATCTTCAAAGGGCCTGCGGATGAAGCTGATATCAGCTCCTAATTATACTTCATGGCCTCGGGAGCTCATCTTTAGAAAGGTCAAGCATTATTTTAGTCCGACGAGTGTTTGTGTGTTGTTATTGTTGTAATTTATAAATTTTGACAGAATGCTCATTTATGAAAAATAAAAATAACAAAGTTCTAAAATGAAGCAAAGCATTAACAAGTTAAAAAAAGGAACGAGTAAGTTTGTTTGTTTGAATGGTATTTTTACGTTGCATGGAACCAGTGGTCATTCAGCAACTGAACGAACGGCTTTACGTGACTTCCGAACCACGTCGAGAGTGAACTTCTATCACCAGAAATACACATATCTCAACCCTCAATGGAATGCCCGAGAATCAAACTCGCGGCCACCGAGGTGGCACGCCAACACCATACCGACCACGCCACTGGCAATGCACAGAACCAAAAGCAACTATCCAGGAAACCAGAGTAACATTACAACCTCTTGTTAAATTTACACAAGCTCCCACATCCCCAACGCTACCGGAACCATTCGGCCACAGTCTTTAATCGAAGGGAATAGAAGAAATCAGGTTCTGGAAACTGTGGCATCGTGATACAATAATATGCTAACGCCCGGTAAAACGTGTTGCGCGTATTAATTAGGATAATGATATCCAAACGGAAGAATATGCCCAGATTGAAGCCTTACTAATAATACCAAGTTCTCTGCTAGTAACAGATGATGTATTCTAAATGAGAGAGAGAGAGAGAGAGAGAGAGAGAGAGAGAGAGAGAGAGAGAGTTAATCAGCAGCAATTAGAACTTCGCTACCTAAGCACGGATGACTGCTGTTTTTTTTTTTTTTTTTTTTTTTTTTTTTTTTACCTATGGTTTGAATCAGGGTATGGTTTTAATAGTCAAGCGCCCCCCAAAAATATTAAAGAATGCTGAATTTTAGGCACCAATGCATATGGTCGTGTTGTATTTACAATGATGTGGTGAATGGGATACATATTCAAGCCATTTAGCCAATACGATATAGGTGTATATATATATATATATATATATATATATATATATATATATATATATATATATATATATATATATATATATATATATATATAATATATATACATATATATGTAATATATAATATATAATAATATATAACATATAATATATATATATATATATATATATATATATATATATATATATATATATATATAAATATATATATATATATATATATATATATATATATATATATATATATATATCTTTCAATTATGCCCAACAAAGGAACAAAATTTCTTTTTTTTTTTTTCTCACCCACGCAAGTTAAAGTTAGCTGATAAAAAATTTAAAAATATATAAATTACATGCTTTCCACAGAACGCCAGATTCACTTAAAAGTAAAATTAAAGTTATGACGACAGTTCGCCTTGTATAAATTCTGTAAATGGTACAAACCCAGTTCATGACTAAAATGGACTAAGCAAAATTCAAGCAGAGTAACTCTACCTTTCTCTCTTGAACTAAAACAGCAAACTGAACTGAAATCTGACCATAATGGCACTGCGTCTGTCAGTAGACATGTCTTGACACATTTGCAAGGATTTGCATCAGGACCATTGTGGTGTATTGAGCAACTTAGGCATTGTACAAAATGAGTTACTTTACATGCCATGGTGTGATCTGATCTCGCGGAGACAGTATCGAATTTTTTTTTCTTTTTTTCGCCAGGAACCCGTATCAAAATTGTAACCCCCTCGATCCAGGAATTGGTTAAATGTTAGTTCTCGTGACGAGACCTCATTTTTTCCCTTCACTTTTAATTTTAATCTTTTTTTATTTATTTATTTTTTTACAAGATCAAACGAGACAATGCCAGGGTTTCTAAAGTCGTTTGTTCACCTAAGGTCGTGTTACCCCGAAGTAACTCTATGACGAGAATTTCCTTTTTGCTAAACAAAGAGCGCTGTTTTACGAGGTCCAGTAACTTTTTTTTTTTTCTCTGCCCATCCTTTTTCTACTGCTCAGCCCTTCATCATCTCCTCCTCCTCCCCCACCTTGGAATTCCTCCACCTCTTTTTCCACCCACTCCTCCACCTCTCCCACCTCGTCATCCCGTTCGCTGTCTGGCCTGTAAATTCGCCATCATTACCTACAGCAACATTTAAGTAAAACAATGCAAAGAATGAGCGTGAGTCATCAGAGAAAGATAAGCCGACAAGAGAGAGAGAGGAGAGAGAGAGAGAGAGAGAGAGAGAGAGAGAGAGAACCATCATCCCATCCCTAAAAGGCGCAACAGAAGACGATTAAGCTTTAACATATTCTGGAAGACCTCTTTGCTATGCATTCCTGCAGCACATAAATTTAGCATAATAAAATTCCTCCTTCCGCAACTTTTGGCATCCTACATTCGCATTAGCTAAAAAAAAGAAAAAAATTAAAAAACAAAAGCCCTTCCAAGAGAGCCTTCCAGAAAAGGAAGTCTTGGGTCCTTTCCCTTGCATTCCTGAAGCTCCGCGGATGATTAGCTAGACCTGGAAAGAAGCTTGATATGATGTTCTACACTTCGCAAACCGATGCCAACATCTTCCTGGTCCTTCAAAGCACCTCATTTATGATTCCCCATGCTGTGAGAATGAAGTTCCCCCAAGTATCTCAGAGAAAATGTTGGTTTTGTCAATTTTTTTTTTTTCTTTTGGGGGTGGGGATGTGATATAGCCGGTTTATATTGCATATGTTTAAATGGCAACCACTCTAAAGGAGTTCCGAAATGAGGGATACGATAAGCCCAAAATGTAAATCACAACTTACTATGCAAGACAGAAACTATGAAAAGTGAATAGGTGTGTTTTTGTGGTAGTCAGTAGGGTACGATCTTACAAGAAAGTACATTTCAAATCAAGCACTTTTCCATAAACCAGCTTTTTTTCGAGTTTGATTTATTATATTCTGACGCCACAATAATTTTCAGAACGACATTCACGAGTTACTTTATCAATATTGAAAATGTTTACTTTTGTGTACAACTGCACAATCAACGTGCACACACATAAAATATGTGCTTCCGTTAAGTACACTGATGACATAATTATTATTTCAGAATTCTTCTGACGCACAACAAAAGTAATATATTATATTTAGAACGGAAACCTAAAGAATGGTCTCAAAGGGTGTGCCCTCACTACAGTAGAACATATAAACAGATGTCCACAACTTATTACATACATGTCACAAACATGTCGAAAACACGCCAACAACCGTGAATGGAAAACAGATCTCTGGCAAACCTGTTTGGATAACCCAATGTTCAATTGCCTAAGTAATTCTAGACAATAACTCCACATGGACTGCAAGGAACGTTCCCGTGAATACGAAAGCCACTGGGATTGGGGCGTCAAATGTATTTCGCCGTGTTTAGTACTAGCCCCCTGAAGAAGTTAATTGCAGTCGACTCCCAAATTATAATGGTAAATTCCTAATAAGTAACCCAAATACTATAGGAGACTGTAATTTCCAAAGAAATGCCCGACGCAGAGTTATTACCTAGATCTACCTCAGCATAGAGTAAGGTGCACAAGAGATAAGCTGCCGACGTGTGTTTATAACATACTTAGGGTGACCATTTATATGACTTGCGAAAGGGGAACAAAGGTATATAGTAAGCCCATGCAAACTTGCACTTATGTTGAGTCGTTATAAATTCAGAAGTTTATTACATAAGTATATTCAGTTACAGGTGATGATAAATGAGAAAGTCTATCAATCAGTGTTTTTATTCAGACATTATCGCTGACATTTTAAGGTCTGTCAATTAAGTGTTTTTATTCAGACATTATTGCTGACATTTTAAACAGAAAATTATTCTTTAAATTTTAAGGAAAATTGCGGACATTATTCAAAAAGAAAAAAAATCTTACATCATTCTTTGGCGTATTTTTGGCTTGATTTGATCTTTACTAAATATATTCAATAACAGGAAATGATAAATTAGGTTTATCAATGACATTGTTTTTATTCAGACGTTATTTATTGCTGACATTTTAAACAAAAATTAGTCTCTAATTTTTAAGGACAATCGTAGTAACTACATAAAAAAAAGAAAGGCTGAAAGGGGGGCATTAGGCGGCCCCCCCAACCAAGACCGCAGTTTTTGGGGGATAAAGAGTCAAAAAGTAGGGACAGTAGAGGAAAAGACCCCATATAGACTAGACTTTCACTTTTCTAGCCCCGCCCCCCGCCCCCCACCCCCACCCCCCAAGGGGCGTGGCTACCCCCCTCCCCCCCTCCTGATTGGCTCATGTACGTACGTGAGGCCTAAAAAGGGGCGGAGGCAAACCCCAAAACCCACAAAGGGCGTGGGGCCACCCCGAATCCCCATATTAGAAAATCCCCCAAAACTTGGGGTCTGGGGTGTGGCCACCCCGACCCCATATAGACTCCACTTGTCTGGGGGGTGTGGCCACCCTGACCCCATATAAGACTCCACTATTCTGGGCGTGGCCCACCCCTGACCCCAAATTGACTCCATTTGTATTATAAGCTCATGTACGTACATGAGCTCATAATGACTCCATATGTATGATAAGTTCATGTACGTACATGAGCTCATAATTGCTCCATTTGTCTTACAAGCTCATGTACGTACATGAGCTCATATTAGGGGGGCGTGGCCTCCCCTAACCCCAAATCGACTCCAACTTTTCTACCCCTGTGACGTACAATAACTATAAGGGAATAAAACCATCCTTTCAACCCTCCACTATTCTGGGGGCGTGGCCACCCCTGACCCCAAATTGACTCCATTTGTCTTACAAGCTCATGTACGTAACATGAGCTCATTAGGAGGGGGGGCGTGGCCTCCCATAACCCCAAATCGACTCCACTATTCTACCCTGTGACGTCACGTAACTCTCTGGGAATAAAACCCAAAAACCATTCTTTCAACCCCTGACCCCCAAATTGACTCCAACCTTTCCTACCCCCTGTGACGTCCACTAACTCTCCGGGAATAAAACCAACATTTTCAACCCCTCACCCCAAATTGACTCTACTATTCTACCCGTGACGTCAGTAACTCTCTGGGAATAAAAACCATTCTTTCAACCCTGACCCCAAATTGACTCCACCTTTCCTACCCCCTGTGACGTCACGTAACTCTCCGGGAATAAAAACCAACATTTCAACCCTCACCCCAAATTGGACTCCATATTCTACCTGGGACGTCACGTAACTCTCTGGGAATAAAACCATTCTTTAAACCCTGACCCCAAATTGACTCCACCTTTCCTACCCCTGTGACGTCACGTAAACTCTCCGGTAATAAAAACCAACATTTCAACCCCTCACCCCAAATTGACTCCACTATTCTACCACTGTGACGTCACGTAACTCTCTGGGAATAAAAAACCATTCTTTCAACCCCGACCCCAAATTGACTCCACCTTTCCTACCCCCTGTGACGTCACGTAACTCTCCGATGGGAATAAAAACCAACATTTTAACAACCCCTCACCCCAAATTGACTCCATATTCTACCCTGTGACGTCACGTAACTCTCTGGGAATAAAACCATACTTTGTTCAACCCCCGACCCCAAATTGACTCCACCTTTCCTACCCCTGTGATGTCACATAACTCTCAGGGAATAAAACCAACATTTCAACCCCCACCCCAAATTGACTCCACTTTTCTACCCTGTGATGTCACGTAACTCTACGGGAAAATAAAACTTGACCCCACCCTGACCCCAAATAGACTCAGTTCACTGTTTTTGCGACTCATGTCCCCTTTAATTGTTTTCAAAGTAACCGGGACGTTTACCTCATCCTCCTCCTATAAAATCTCTAAATTTATATATGCACATTGCGAATATACTCTCTCTCCCTCCCTCCCCCCCTCCCTCCCCCTCCCTCCCTCCCTCCCTCTCCCTCTCTCTCTCAGCCGTTACATTTTGTTTTATATATATATATACACAGCTGCTTAGATATTCAGAGTATCATGATAAAAGGATATTTGGCGACTGACTTCATCCACATGTGATATCTCCCCCAATAACCATATCAGAGTCAATGTTATCTGATGATGAATCACGCACACACACACACACACACATATGAAGAAACGAGACCTTATCGCCATATTTGCCCAGCTGACTTCACGCCAACGTGAAATTTTATTTTTCATAGAATTGAGTCTAATCTAGGTGGCGAAACACAAGACAAAGGACACATTTCAATTTTGTTTATTTATTATACAGAGTTTGAAAGAGGTTGAAAAATCAAATTACAGACGGAATTGTTATTTTATATTTATAACCAATCCTAAATACAGGGGAATGAATTAATATTCCATACAAATACATACATTAGAAAAAAAACTGTACAAACACGAACGCGATAATATGCGCATTCGCTTTTTCAAAAAACAAATACTTCAACGAAACATACTACGGCTACTATATATTTTCTAACCTAAAGTTCCTTGACATCACAACCCTTAGTATATACCACAAACATCTTCTCCAGCACTTTCCCGACCGTGTATCGAAGACGACGACGTTTCATCTAACACCTCAAAGCTTTTAAATTTAGCTAACAAGTTTTTCACTAACTTGTGCGAAGAGGTTGATGAAGCCATGGCGAGAGTTCACGTCTTGATGTGACAATCCTTCAAGTCATCCACACATGACTCATTTTATCAAAATCAGTATCACGTGACTAAACAGCTCCGATATCATTGTTCCTAAAATGTTAATAAGCCACCCACCCCCACACTCGCCATCTTGTTTTTCGCATGTCCCGCCCTCACCTTCCCACCCCCTCCTCCTCCTCCTCCTCCTCTTCCCCCTCCTCCTCCCTTTTTCCCCATATTTCGCCACGTTTCGATTTGCTTTTTAATGGCTATATTCCTTAACATCCAATCTTTAACCCCCGCCATTTCAATGAAGTAGCGATAATTCGAAATATTATCAACGTGGGTTTTTTTATTCCCTTGAAATTCTCGAGCTATAATCTAAAATATTATAACCTGCGAGCGGATGAGTTAAATCTCCTTCTTCATTGCCATTCAACCGTGTTAGAATCTTGTAAGTGCTTAACAAAAGCCGTACGTATGACTTTTGGGGTTCTTTAAAAAATATTGGAATAATACCTGTTAAATCGGATTGCTCTTTTTTGCGAGTCATGTCCCCTTAATTGTTTTCAATGTAATGGGGGCGTTTACCACCTCCTCCCCTCCAGTCACTGCACCTACATTTTCTATAGGAGGGGGAGGAGGAGGAGGAGGAGGTCCCGTGAGCGATATAGCCGGCATAGGTGGTTTTTGGATATTAAGGGAGACGTGTCCGCTACTACTAACAGCTGCCGTATCCAACTTGCCAGTAACCCTCTAGGTTATTAATATCAACCATTACAAAACCTATTTTCTATTCATTAACCCTCTATAGGTAATGGCAGGGATAACGTTAAAACTCCTTCATTTTCAATTAAAAAGACTCCTACCAAACTCGCAGCAATAGGCAATAAACCGATAGAATAGTCCCCCCTTTACGACTTTTCAGTATATTTTTCTTCTTAGATATGGACGTTGTTTTCAAGGACACAAGATGAATTTCTCGTCTACAATTTCTTAAGTGTTTAATAAACTTCTTATCTTGAGTTAGATTACCACAAAGAAAATTTCTAAAAATTTCCGAGAGAGTAGACACACCAAACCACCGTTTAAGTGGGAATAACTTTACTTCTTTCACTGGGTGATAAACCAGAGATGAATAAAATAAAGTTTTATTTTTACGTATTAAAGGTTGCTTACGGTTCATATCCGTACAATTTGAGACTCATCAACCAGGAATTGAATTGACTCGGATACCTTTCCAATGAACGTAATATTGAGTTTTATTATCTTTCCTCCTCCTTCCCAGAATAGTGTATCATACGTTTCTGGTAGATTGTGCGAATTAATTCTTCACGATAAAATACGCTCTTTATTTCTTCACCGCTAAATCTTCCAAGAAGTATACGACCGGATTTTGCCTTGTATCCACTTTTCGGATTTTAAAATTTCCAGAGTATTTTGAATTGTATATCCCCTCCTAAAAATTGCGTTGCGACGCTCATCGGCAATACGTACAACGTCTCCAACATTCAAGAGCGAAATGGCGGGAGGATTAACGAGAACAGCCTTTTTATACATGCTCGAGAATTGACGTTCAATGTCATCTCTATCCTGTTAATGCGTGAACCTCTTGCGGGGTGCGACCCCCAAACTTCTATGGGGGGTATGATTATAACTCTGAACAATGTCGCGTAAGACGTTAATGTATTTTAAGGTATTTTCTTTATGTGTGAGATATCTATATATAACGACCCTTAATAGTCCTTATGACTCTTTCAGATATAGAGGATTTTATTTCTCTCGAATAAACGCTATATAATTTTATATTTTTACTATCTAGATATTCCCTGACGTGTTGTTATAATATTCCCTACCCTCATCGCTATTCAAACGTGAAATTCCCAAAAATTCGTAGATTCGATAACCTTCTTCAAAGCGCGACGCATAGTAACACCATCCAATTCGTTTTTCAAGGGAACAATTTGTTAGATATCTGGAAAACACGTCAATAAAGACTAGCAAATATTTAAACCCATTATTATACCGAGCTAATTTGGACATATCAGCTAAATCGGTGCTCGCTATTACTCTCGGTTTGGGTGATATGATTTTTCTTCTGGGGAATTTTTTTCGAGTGACTTTATGCAGTGTGTAAGACTTTTGCCCACGTAAGAATTCTTTAACATTTTCACGAGTAATTTGGCTAGCAGATTTTTCGCTACTCTGAATAAAGAGTCCACCCCGCTGGAAACCTACCCACACCCCGTGCATCTCCGTACAAAGTTTTTTAGCAGATTTTATCCGTTCTTTATCCATATTGGTAAGCTATTTGATATTCCGTTTTCACCCAGAATATTAGTTCGGAGCTGAACAGCTCAGGTGTTTGACGGAGCGAAGTCTACTAACAAATAACCGTAGCGGTTACGTGATAGGACCTTTGCCCTTTTTTATATAAGTCTGAAAAGGCTGAAGCTTTTGACGGCCGAATACTGCCGACCTAAAGTTTTCAATTTGACTAAATCACGATTTTTCATTAGAATATAATGTGAGCAATTCAAGCTTATACTTCTACTAAACTTGCCCGAATGAAACATATTCTGCGTTATGAATATAACTGAAATAGATGAATGACGTCCCGCTGTGAAGGCGTTGGTGACAAATTTATTATCACTGGCCTCAAGGAAGCAATCATCGAGTATGAATAATAGACCTTTATTAACCCCCGTCTGCCCCTTTTCAGTGTAATCAAAGGGATTTAAAATTTCTTTGGATACTTTAAATTTGGGACCTATTGAGGGATGCGTTTCGAGGGGGTGTTCAGATACCCCGCAATATAAAATGTATTGGAAATGCGTTTCATAGAGTTCAATGATTTTTTGACATAGGACTGACTTGCCACTGTTACTAAACCCCGCGATGATAATACGAGCGGGATTAGCAAACGGGTCTAACAACTGCCCAGGGAAGGGACCTGTCGCGGCCATGATGTTAGCGCGTTTAAGACTATAGTTGTGTACTTTACGCGCTCCTTTTTATATACAAGCCTTAATAATAATTAGGGTGAATGGAAGTTGACGGCAATAATATTTGTTTAATTTCCATAATGAAATACATACAGGTTTTTCCTACAATATAAAAATAGAACGTAAAGTAAAAATGCAAACTATAATAAAAAATTAAATATAATAATTCAAAATATAAAAAACTAACTGTGTATATGATTATATAATAAAATACATATATACAATATAAGATATTAAAATATATGATAATAAGATAAAATATATAGTAAAATATACAAACTATGACACCCGGTCAAGGTGTGATACGCCCCCGTTTAACTGGAGGAGAGGGTGAAACCATTCCCGTCGAGGAGAAGTCAAAGACGTCGAAGAGAGAGAGGAATTAACATTGTATATTTTACTATTCTCTCTTCGACGTTTTGAACATCCTTTCACCCGTGGGAAATGACGTGATGGATGTAGGGTCGGAGGAATAGGAGGAGTAGGAATTCTCGAGGTGCTAGGAGCGGGAAATATTTAAATTGGAGAGATTGCCGCAACTACCGGCGCCACCACTACCCTCTCTAGATCCTCCTCCTCCCTCCCCATCCCCCTCCCCTCCCCCTCCTCCTCCGCTATACCCTCTTCCACCCCAATGTCTGGATGTCCATACGCCAACGATTTATAAGGTGTCACATAATATCTCTTGTCCTCTAAAAAAGGACAGAGAGATACCTTTCGCTGGCTCGTATGACACATCGTGCCTCCTACTCTTGCAAACATTGGCAACACGAGTATAAGTAATCTCATTCTTTTCGATTACAGCTCGATACTGGTCATGTGGAATGGTCTTTTGCCGGCATCTTTGTACACCTTTCAAGTGTTACTACGACTAGTTTCCGTCAGATACGAATAAACTTTAGGTTTAACGCCGATAAATTCCCTCATGAGTTCAGCCCCCGTTTCAACCTTCACTAACCCGAGTTCCCCCTTACGTGACATCATACAATTCAATTTCGTGAGTTTTTGGGGAAATTACTCAAATCCATGTAGGTTTGAGCACACCCTTCAGTTCCCGATTGAGGTTATCAGTCACCAGGAAAAGATCAAGCTGTCAGTGTCGGTATAAAGGAGCTGAACTCGGTGTCCACTACTTGCTTTCGAAGAACGTCGTAATAGAACCGATACATCATATCCTTCGCCATGTCTAGTATACTGAAACGATATAAATCGGGGATTCAGCATAAACAGACTCTTTGCAATGGTTTACAATGTTACCTGTCGTTACCCAGTTTTTCCAAGACTTGTACGTGTGTTTGGACACATTCCTGAGAAGAGAGGCTTCACCGGTGGTGACGACAGTTCGGGTAGAATAATTCAATGAATTTTTAATAGTGACACCGAAAAGACCATTCATTATGATTTTGATGGTGTCCTCTTGTCCGGATCGGTCTCTTTAGCACGCCTTTCGGCATTCTCCAGAATATATTCCCTCAAATAAAAATCCTGTTTGAATTTGTACACTTTCCTTATTACATCAACTTCGAGACCGAGCCTTATCAACGTTTGTAATAACGGAAGACAGATCAAGTGATTACGCATGGGTAATGCGTACCCGTCAACTTAACATTTTTCTTGGGTAGCTTCACCTTGAACTTATTCATTAGGTTTTTACTATAGGGCGATAGATCCTGGTGAGTCACATTCATGTGATGAATGGCGAGAGGGAGATCGTCCGTCTGTAGAGCAAACATCCCGTCTAACTGGTTTGGTATCGAGCAGTATAAAATAACCGTATTCACCCTGTGAATCAATGGCGGTAATATCGCTAGCGACAAAACTTTCAATTCGACAGGGGAAAGTTCAGTTATTTCACCCAAGGGCATTTTGTATTTACTCATGACTGTGGGATACAAATGGTGAAGTCAACGTATAATATGTACCATTGAGGATCACCCACCCTAAAACTGGGATTTAACTCTGGATTATTAGCTACGCATTGCCTTCGAACTAGACTACAAAAAACAGCCGCGGATGTTTTTACAAATTAATTGATAGAGTTCACCATTCGAAATGAGGGGGAGACGAATTTTAGAGGAATATAGGAAAGCATCGATGTGAGAGAGAGGTAGAAGTCAGGTAACGGGCTAGGGTCTAGTCCGAATTGCACCATGGCAGCCTTCCTCCAAGCTAAATAAAACGTCCGCTAATAATCCCACATCCATTAACAAATACAAAACGGTATAATCTAGAAGATTGGTGCAATTAGCGGCGTTCCAAACCTTGACCACGTGTGCATAGCCCCCGCTGGAAAGGGTTTCTCCGTAAGTTCCGAATCGAAACACTCTCGAGAAGGGATGCCGGGCTTTCGCAGGATATTGAAGCCCGTCACATAATCATAAGGGTAGTACTGTTTACCCGTACCCAAAACTAAATCGAGGACAATCCCGAGAATACTGGGTTAACAACTGACGTGCGATTCGAGGGAACCTTTCTGTTTGATATGACTCGAGGGCTACGACTAGAAAGGGTCCCCCTAATCACATTGTTGCTATCCACGAATCTCAGATTGCCCGATCTGGCCGAGTAAAATTTACTACCCTCGCGTTTCAGAATTTCAAAATCATGCTGAGCCCCCGCCTCTTTCAAGACCAGGGCGATGTCATATGACAAATTGTTGTACGAACACTGTTAAAGTTTGGCTCCTTAAATTGCATATTCAAATTACACTGTTGACACAGTGCACACACAAAGTTGTCCCGTGCCACAAAATGAGCGTGATGTCGCATTTTCGTGACTCCAGCCTTGAATTCGACGTTACATCCTCCGCAATGAGTGCTCGCTTCAAACTTACGGGCGGATTCAGGACTCATATGTAAAGGATACGCACGCATTTTGTTCACGCAATAACGCCCAGTCCCGGTTCATGTTCTGCAAACAATCATCAACGCATTTCTCTCCGTGACTTAGTCTATGGGTACAATATTCCCCCGTTCTACCGTCAACGATCACGTAGCAGTAAGCGAAAGCTTTCTGTCGAGATACTATTCTCGGATCGTCTTCTCCGGTCTTCGGTTGAATATTATACGCCTCAAAATCCAGGAAAGCCATGTGCGAGATTGGCAGCAGAGCTTTAACTTTAGTAAACTGTTTAAATTGGCCGGGTTCCGGGTATTCGACAGTGGTGCCGAGCAGTACAGGCCTGTGTGCGCCTCACGGATGGTGGAACTATTAAACAAAGTCAAACAATGTAACACATCCACCCACCCGCTTTGCTCAATCCCCCGCCCCTGGCTTTGAATCCGTGGGTCGCGGAACTTCTTCACGAATGCCAACATATCTTTAATCAATGCGACGTGGTCGTCAGTGATTAATAACAACGTGACCAAATGAGGGCTTTGGGGGTTACACCTTTCCTCGCTAGAGTACCGTCCAATGTTTTTTCGACTGTTTTCCCCATGAATAATTCACATAATTTATACAGATATATGTTGAGGTTATTCCCTTTTCTAATGTTTTGAAAAGAGTCATGGGTCAACGGCATATCTCGGCGACGTGTTTGATATTAAATTGTCCCCATCCCCATCCTCTCATTAAGACACGAGGGAGGTTGTTAATACGTGTGGGAGGGTTATCTCGCAGTACAACGTACGCTTCTAACGCTGTAACGACACAGTTGTACCCGGACTGAATATTGATAACCTGATCACTACCGCGGACTCCCTTGGGATATACCTGGAAGTTATTAATATTCACTAACTCACGCCGCGTGATATGAAGTTCAACCCTATCTAGCGAGGTCATACACCAACCCGAACCCTCAGTACGGTTGAGTCTTCTTCCAAGTTATTAGCTATAAACTCAATAGCCTCCTCCAGGGAGTCATAGATCGAGTCAATCGTAGTGAGGGTGGGTGGAGTACATACATAGAAAGCACTTTTTTCATTCATGTCGCCTAGCATCCTCACGCTGGTGATAATAACGCACAAGTATAGCATAGCCGATCGAATACCTCTTTCGAGGAAGTTACTGTGCACATCTTCGCGTAATCGGGTTATGCTACTACTTAACTTCATTGCCACGTCGATGTGTGACCCTACTGCAGCCGCATAATGAATGGTACTCACTACCTTATTACCCTCCGTTCTTCCCTCGTGAGTGAAGATCCCCTTCTGGTTCCTACACCTACCACCAACGCGCGATGCTTCATTATTATTATTATTACTCCCCATCAAATCTTCATCTAATGGGAAGTCTTCAGCGAAGGGATCTGTAAAGATAATTTTAAATAAGCACCGGAGTGAACGTGTATGATAATAATATAATAATAATAATAATAATAATAATAATAATAATAATAATAATAATAATAACAACTGCAAAAACTGCAATAATAGTAATAATAATAATAATAATAATAATAATAATAATAATAATAATAATAATAATAATAATAATAATAATATTTTACCTGGATCGGAGGGTGGTGAGGATGATTCATCATGGCGGTTAGAGGCTTGGACATTTTCTTGAATGACGTGACAATCTGTGTGATAACAAATTCATGAATAAGGTGTGACATAACATGAACGTGGAGGTTTTTATTGACATATATTATAAACCGATGACCCATTGTTAGTCATACAGTCTACATTCAACATGTGTAGCGATCACATCATATACGTGAATAGCAATGCATGTATAGGTACATTTCCAGAAAATCGGGCGTGTAAATTTACCAATAGGTTAGCCGTCCCTATATCATTACCGAAAGGAGTGGAATATGAAGTGGGGCTAGTGGGAGTCATTCTCCCGAAATTATATTACGCTATTAAACCAGGAGACGTTGATTTTACTATTCAATTTAACGCGATCTATAATGAGTCAGATGGGAAACGCATTTACACGTATATTTATAAGTCCATTTCGGGTTTGTTGGGTGGGGGTGATATGAATGTCATGACTAGAGCTTTTTAATACGAAATATTGACAATATCTGAATTTACGGAGAACCATATTCGCGGAGCTATCCGCAGGGATGGTTTATTCTCATGGAATGATGACACGAAGAGAATGAGCATTGAACATATCGATGCAGGAGCAGCCAAAGTTGATATGATGATTCAATTACGATTAAACTCAGTGCTAAAGCAGCTAATATGTTTGGTTTCAATGAAAAAGTCAGGTATTTAATATACAGTTCGGGTGCGTTGAGACCTCATCACAGTAGAAATATATTCCATCAAGGCGTTGAATACGTTTACCTGTATTCGGGTATCATTCAACCTACCATCTTGGGTGATAAAATGGTTAATCTCTTAGACTGCTTCACGTTAGGATGTGCATGTGGTAAAGGTCCGCATAATGCCATTTATAAACCTTTAAATACCATTGACGTATTGGATTACATTACTATCAATGTCTCGGATCAGAACGGTGAAGAAATAATGTTTACTGAAAATGGGGTTCTATCATGCAGTCTGCATATAAGACCTAGATAAAACGCTATCGAAATTTTCTTATAAATACCATATGTGACATATACCCGTCGTAGTATTTAACCGACATGGCTGGTGAACACACCATATATTTGAGCAGCCTCGGCTGTTTAGACACGTATATCAAAAATACACCTTCGACATTTGCCAATAGATTACCTACACCTATATTATTACCTAATGGGTTGAATATGAAGTAGGTTAGCTTCGATCATGTTCCCGGGGAGTTATACGCTATATTATCCAAAGATGTTTATTCACTCTGAATTTATTACAGAGCGTCATAAACGTGATAGGCATACATATTTGTATAGACCGAGAATAGCAATGTTAGCGGGGGATATGAAGAGACTCGTGAGAGCTCTTAATAAGGACGTGTATGATTACTTAAAAGTTTATTACGGTGATAATTTCCTAAATTATTTTAATAGTAACGGTATATTTCATTGGGATGAAGATTTAAGAAGAATTACTATACCACGTATCAAGAGAGAGAAATTGAGAACGGGGGACGTTAAAAGTATATACGTCAAATTTAGCGGAAAAGCCGCGAAATTATTAGGTTTTCATATTAATACCGGTTATGAAATATATGGCGGGCGTGAACTGAATGAACACGTTTCCCTTGATTCTCTACCTGATAATTGTGGGGTAGATTATATATATGTGTATACGGATATAGTTCAACCGACGATTTTTGGCGGGAGACTAGTAAATATATTGGACTGTTTTACTTTAGCAAGTGGTAGAGGAAAAGGAATACATAATACAGTCTACAAATTGTTGAACACGAACATCTTGGATCAGATTTCTATTCTTATCACGGATCAAAATGGTCACCTTTTACATTTCACTAAAGACTCGAGTGTTACTTGCCTGCTCCGTATAAAACCTAGAGGAAAATTAGATGAATAGGTGAGTATATAATTCGATGTTCACCCTTGGCATTCCTTATTCGTGATCGTAACACCCTCGAGTCAACTAGAACTTGCGAATCGAGCTCAACTTAAATTGATTGGGAATAGTATAAACAGTAAAATGAGAGTGTTATTCGCGCCTCCTTCAGAGGCGGAATTTAAAAAACTATTTTTATCAGACCCTTTATTAAGGAGAGGAGCGGGATTTGAGGATATTTCCGTTTTCTATCCCGGCCGCAGAAGGGGAAGCGGTTTTTTTTCGGCCATAAGTGGTATTGCACGGAAAGTGCTTCCTTTTCTATTTAACGCCGCGAAACCTTCAGTTAATGAATTCGGTAGTCTGTGTTATCTGATATGGTAAACAGCGGTTTACCTTTAAAAGAATCCATAAAACGAAATGGTATAAGGGCCCTCAAAATACTACCGGACAACGAATTTTAAGCGGTACTGGAAGGAGAAGGAGAACGAGACGGAAGAAAACAGTGAAACGTTTAGTTAGACGGTCGAGTGTGGGAGGAAAGAAAAAACGGAGGAAGAGGAAGGGCACACGAGTTAAATCTAGGAGTAAATATAATAAGGACGTGTACGATCTTTTGTAACTCATTCATCAATTGACATTCGGCGGGTACGCACTCGTTCTACCCTTCATCTAAAATTATATAAACACAAAATATGGCTAGCGTAGTTCCTAACATACCCGGAACTGGTAATCAAGTTCCTGTTTCATCGTATATTGCGGGTATATCAGAATTGTTCCCGAATGTTAATAGACGGAGAATTATTGAAACTTCAATTAATTCAAAGGAAAGACTGGATTTTACACCTTGTAATATTTCCATAAATCAAGTTCTATCTGATAAATATATAGAATTTCGCATTAATGGGGTGGCAGGTTCTTTCTTAGATTTGTCAAGTATAGCTTTAGAATTATATATTCAATTGATAGGGGACGGTGCGCAATTAGCGGATGATGTTCACGTGGCCGTCGTTAATGGTATTAGTAATACATTATTTAAATCCGCTTCCGTTTTCTTGAATGAAAAGTGGTGGAATCCTGTCCTGTATTTAACTATCAATCATATATAAAAATGTTGAAAATGATAAAACCCTCGGCATTACCTACCACCGGTCGGGCGGGATTTTTATATGATGACTATCATGTAACACATGGGGTAACTCGGCAATTTTACTGCCAATACCTTCGGTCAAACCGGCGGAGGTGGGAGACGAAAGTTATGGGGTGACATTAAAACGAGGGGCGTGCATACATATTTTCCCACTTCTTTTGGATATAGCGACTATAGACATGTATTTACTGGATTCAGTTGATTTGAGACGTTAGGCTCGAATTAGCGAATAATAGCTGGTTTATGGGCGCCCACACAGACGGACATTTAAATGTGTTCAAGTAGAAAAGGCTAAATTATGGATCGATAGAGTTACCCACATTATAACGCAATGTCGGCTTTAAATGAGGCGATAGCAGTTAATCCTATACAATATATATTTGATAAGACTTTATACAAGTCATACGTTATTGGGCAAAATGAAAATTCGATTTTAATTGATCAGCCTTTTAACAGTTGTATACTGAAAAAATCACATTGGCCATGATGATATGGAAACATTTTCAGGTAATTACGCGACCAGTAGTCTATATTTTCAATCTTTCGATTTAAATAATATACATATTACCGTTAATGGAATACGGTATATAATATTCAATGTAGTTTCCCTAATACCATCATGCAATTATATCACGAGACGCAGAAAAGTATAGGGGGTTGGCGGTGATAATCTGATCACTTATGATAGTTTTTAAAAATGGTAGAGCTATTTACTGCTTTAATTTTGTGGTTGGAAGATGTTGAAGATTCCATGCCAGTGGAAATTTCGGCAAACCTGCGAATATCGATCAGGCTGGGTACGGCTACGCCTAGCCCTTGCATTATTTTACTTTTTGGGGATACCAAGGGTATTTTAACGGTGGATGCGGATAGGGTTATTCAGTGTGATGTTAGGGTTGTTAAATGGAATGGATACAAAAGAAATTGAAATAAGTTTAAAAGGTTCACTCGGTGACCGGGTTAAATATTTAGGTGTGTTCGCTTCGGATGAAGTAGGATTATTGACATTGCCAGAAAGTAGAATTAAAACCTTTAGTTTTTATATCTAATACATTATCTTCGTCTACTGATATTAATATTGTTGGTCATTGGGTATGTTTTTACGTGGAAAAATCACCTAGAAATATAATCTTCTTTTTTGATAGTTACGGTATAAATCCAAAAGTTTATTCGAATGACTTCTCTAAATTTATATATGCGCATCCCGAATATAACCTCTATCGCCTAATAAAACAAACAAAACCTGATAAATCGTACAAGTGCGGTCTTTACGTTAGTTTTTTTTGTTCATTGCGTGAGTCACCGTGGTGTGAAAGCAGTATTATCCTTAATACAAAATGTATTCTCATTCACTCGTTTGGGAGGTAATGATAAATGGATAACGGGATATTATTTTAAATATTTGAAAAAGTTTAAATGTTCACATTGGAGGTCGGGGGTCAAACGTGCTATTACGTACAAGGAATGTCTCCGCATCTTGAACAAAACTAAGGTAAATGCATATTTTTCTTTGATTTTTATATTACTCCATTTACATTCTATAAGGATATATTCTATATATGTATCATACACCTTCAATCATAACTTTTTTACTTATTTCAGGATGAGCTGTGAGGATCATCGACCCATGAACGTCGGTGTTAATCTGCTAAGACGTCTTAGTCGTTTCCTCTTAAACGTTTTTCGGCATATTCAAGGTTAAAATAAGATACACGTGGAAGTTATATTGGGATGCGTGCTGAGACGGTCTGACAGCGATTAGTGTATTGAATTTGTAAACTCTTTATGTGGTCAATAAATCCTTATGAATAATTATATAGGTGTTTTTTTTTTACTATGCCCATAATGCATTTGAACGGAAAAAACAGGGAAACGGAGAAAAAGAGTGCGTGTTTCTATGGAATCAGGAACTATTATTAAATAAAATATACAACACATCGGTTTTTACATACCTTCACCGGGTTGCTCGTTTTCCTTCAGTAGTGGGTGGTGGCGAAGTTGATCGGGGGTTGCACTGTTGTGGGCTGCCAGTGGTAGTTGTTGCATCTCCTGCTACTTCTTCTTCTTCTCCTGCTTCATGGTCATGACCCGTTTTCACCTTCCTAATAAATGAGTTTGGGGCTCCAACACCAATAATAGTAATGGTGTCTGACTTGAGTGGCTACGGTTCGTCGGCTGACAGTTCACTACTAGAGTTTTATTTCCCATATCTGAAAGGGAGGAATAATGACTGTTTTATATATTCCGCTTCTTTCAACGGGTACATTATTTTATAAGAATATCTATTCCATATACAGATGAATCTTATTGCGTTTTTAATATTTACTATACTCTATGTTCAAATAAATGGAAAGTGTTTTATATGCTACTTACTGAATAGTGACGGAGGAAATGACGTTTCGGTCAAGAGAAAATACTTGTAGGGACGGAGGGTTGGTGTGTTGCATTACTCTATACAATTTGGGTAAGGAATAACATCAATTTTCCCACCCTTGTCGGTTGTATTTATGGTGTACAGTTGGGAAGTAATAATCAATAGGTGACATATGATGTTTCGTTGAAGTATTGTATTCCAAAGATGAAGTTCACGCCTTGTAGCGATAGAATTATCCCCATTGGAGGAAAGATGTGTGGAAGTTTTATATATGAGTCATATGTGTGTGTGTGTGTGTGTGTGTGTGTGTGTGTGTGTGTGTGTGTGTTTGTGTGTGGACGGCCTTTGTCGTGAGGAAATGATAAGGCTTGTTTATTCGTGTCTGCGAGAAACATGACTGGAGTGATACTGATTTTGATAAAATGAGTCATGTGTGGATGACCTTTGGGGTGAGGGAATGATAAGACTTGTTTATTCATGTTAGTCTGAATCATTGCTGGGAGAGGCTTGATGCTTCGTCAAAAACAAAAGGTGTTTGAATCGTTGATTGTGATAAAGGAAAGGGGTCTTGGGTAGCGGGGCTTTCGTAGTTCATTATCTCTTGAAGGATTGTCACATCAAGACGTGAACTCTCGCCATGGCTTCATCAGCCTCCTCTTGTAAGTTAGTTTTCGGAACTTGTCCGAAAATAAGTTCAGGAAGAGGAATATGTGTCTGGCGGACGTCATTCGAGCTTATCCATATGCCGAATTGGCAGGTTTTCGATATTCTCGCACTGGTGCATCATATGCCTGTCTTCGTGATAGGGGTATTGAAGGGTCCGCCATTGTGAAAAGACCTGAAAATATCACATCTTGGGAATGCGACGAAGAAGTTTGATCTACCCACCATAGCTACCTTATTAACACAATACGGTATTGTGCCCCCATTGAAGATAATGAATACGCGCAAAAGAGCGTGGCTTATTCCAAAGATGAAGACACGCCGATCGTTTGGGCAGAGATACCAAACAGATGAGGTTCAATCACTTTTTTCTTCGGTCAAGAAATTGAAGGAAGAATTATTTAAATCGTCGTATGACTATGTCAAATATGTTATCTTTCCCGCTGGCATCGGTCAGAGCGGACTGGTTAATACGACTTGGTTGAATCAATATTTACCTGTGTTAGCTACATTCAGTGATGAAATGAGCAAAATTGGTAAAATATGCTGCGTGGCTATAATGAAAAAGAATTTATCCCTGTTGGAGGAAAGGTGTGTGGAAGATTTATATATGAAAAACTTGTTAGCTAAATTTAAAAGCTTTGAGGTGTTAGATGAAACGTCGTCGTCTTCGATACACGGTCGGGAAAGTGCTGGAGAAGATGTTTGTGGTATATACTAAGGGTTGTGATGTCAAGGAACAGGTTAGAAAATATATAGTAGCCGTAGTATGTTTCGTTGAAGTATTGTTTTTGAAAAAGCGAATGCGCATATTATTGCGTTAGTGTTTGTACAGTTAATTTTTTTTCTAATGTATGTATTGTATGGAATATAATTCATTCCCCTGTATTTAGGATTGGTTATAAATATAAAATAACAATTCCGTCTGTAATTTGATTTTTCAACCTCTTTCAAACTCTGTATAATAAATAAACAAAATTGAAATGTGTACCTTTGTCCTTGTGTTCGCCACCTAGATTATGACTCAAATTCTATGAAAAATAAAATTTCACGTTGGCGTGAAGTCAGCTGGGCAAATATGGCGATAAGGTCTCGTTTCTTCATATGTGTGTGTGTGTGTGTGTGTGCGTGATTCATCATCAGATAACATTGACTCTGATATGGTTATTGGGGGAGATATCACATGTGGATGAAGTCAGTCGCCAAATATCCTTTTATCATGATACTCTGAATATCTAAGCAGCTGTGTATATATATATATATAAAACAAAATGTAACGGCTGAGAGAGAGAGGGAGAGGGAGGGAGGGAGGGAGGGAGGGAGGAGGGAGGGAGGGAGGGAGGGGGGAGAGAGAGTATATTCGCAATGTGCATATATAAATTTAGAGATTTTATAGGAGGAGGATGAGGTAAACGTCCCGGTTACTTTGAAAACAATTAAAGGGGACATGAGTCGCAAAAACAGTGAACTGAGTCTATTTGGGGTCAGGGTGGGGTGGTCAAGTTTTATTCCCGTAGAGTTACGTGACATCACAAGGGGTAGAAAAGTGGAGTCAATTTGGGGTGGGGGTTGAAATTGTGTTTGGTTTTTATTCCCCTGAGAGTTATGTGACAATCAAACAGGGGGTACGGAAAGGTGGAGGTCAAATGTTGGGGTCTGGGGGTTGAAAAGTCCCATTTTATGGTTTTATTCCCAGAGAGTTACGTGACGTCACAGGGTAGAAGAGTGGAGGTCAATTTGGGGGTGAGGGGTTGAAAATGTTGGTTTTTACTTTTTTATTAGCCGGAGAGTTAACGATGACGTCACAGGGGGTAGAACAGGTGGAGTCAATTTGGAGGGGTCTGCGCGGGGTTCGAAAAAGAATGGTCTTTATTCCCAGAGAGTTACGTTGGACGTCACTAGTGGGTAGAATAAAGTGGAGTCAATTGGGGTGAGGGGTTTGAATCAAATGTTGGGTTTTTATTAACGAGAGTGGAGAGTTACGTGAACGTCACAGGGGGTAGGAAAGTTTGGAAAGGGACGTCAATTTTTTTGGCGGGGTCAGGCGGGGTTGAAAAGATAATGGTTTTTTATTCCCAGAGAGTTTACGTGACGTCACAGGGTAGAATAGTGGAGTCAATGTGGAAGGGTTGGGGGTGAGGGGTTGAAAATGTTTGGTTTTTTTATTCCCGTGGAAGGAGTTACGTGACGTCACAGGAGGGGTAGGAAATGGTTCGGAGTCCAAGTTTGGGGTCAGGGGTTGAAACGGAATGGTTTTATTCCCAGAGAGTTACTGCTTGACGTCACAGGGTAGAATAGTAGAGTCAATGAGGGTTTTGAAAATGTTGGTTTTTTATTCCCGAGTTCGTGACGTCACAGGGGGTAGGAAATGGTGGAGGTCAATTTGGTCAGGGGTGAAAGAATGGTTTTATTCCCGGAGAGTTACGTGACGTCACAGGGTATAGTGGAGTCGATTTGGGGTTAGGGGAGGCCACGCCCCCCTATATGAGCTCATGTACGTACATGAGCTTGTAAGACAAATGGAGTCAATTTGGGTCGGGAGGCCACGCCCCCCAGAATAGTGGAGGGTTGAAAGGATGGTTTTATTCCCTTATAGTTATGTGACGTCACTAGGGTAGAAAAGTGGAGTCGATTTGGGGTTAGGGGAGGCCACGCCCCCCTAATATGAGCTCATGTACGTACATGAGCTTGTTTAAGACAAATGGAGTCAATTATGAGCTCATGTACGTACATGAACTTATCATACATATGGAGTCAATTATGAGCTCATGTACGTACATGAGCTTATAATACAAATGGAGTCAATTTGGGGTAGGGGTGGCCACGCACCCCCCCAGAATAGTGGAGTCTATATGGGGTCAGGGTGGCCCACACCCCCCCAGACCAAGTTGGAGGTCTATATGGGGTCGGGGTGGCCAACGCCCCTTTTGGGGGTTTTTGGGGGTTGCCCCGCCCCTTTTTAGGCCTCACGTACGTACATGAGCCAATCAGGAGGGGGGAGGGGGGTAGCCACGCCCCTTGGGGGGGTGGGGGGCGGGGGGCGGGGCTAGAAAAGTGGAGTCTATATGGGGTCTTTTCCTCTACTAGGGACTGTTCCCCTCAAAGGGGGACGTATGGTCACCCTAAACATACTTTATCGCATTGTGGACTAGGGTAGCCATTCGTTCTGTAAAATAGATTCGTTCTGTATTGTTGTATGAGATGTTGCTTGTATTGAATCAATACAGACAGCCATTTGTTCTGTATTTGGCTGCCTAAACATCATTCTTTTTAAAGTTACATGGCCGATATCAATAGTCCTATTTCCCTGATTCACTGAAAGTTTGAACGATTCTACTTTTCCACACACACACACACACACACACACACACACACACACACACACACACACACACCACACACACACACACATATATATATATATATATATATATATATATATATATATATATATATATATATATATATATATATATATATATTTCATTGTCTGTCACAGCATCTCATTTAGTTTTGAATTTCTATAGACTTGTCACTTCACAGACAACTGACAACTTGAGAAGTGATCTACCAGTCCTCATTAAATATGAAACATGTCTCCCTCAGCTTCATGTTAGCTCGCCATAACTTTTCCTCCTTATACAACTATGTTCTTTATTTTTCTGAGCTCGAGGTGGCAACCCTAGTGCGGATGTGCCCTAAGGTCTCCATATTAGAATTCTCTGTTTTCATTATTACGTAAAGATACAGCCCTCCACTAATCATTTATAAATATAACACTGATCCATTGAGTATATTCCTGCGCAATATTGCACTGACTATAAAAGGCTCTAAAACGTGAAAGGAGCACGAACAGGACAATGAGAAACTAGCTTATTGCTAAATTTATGTGTCAATATTTTGTAGAACATTTTATCGGGACTTAAACAGCGAAACCGTAGATCGTCCATATTAGAATTCTCTGTTTTCATTATTACGTAAAGATACAGTCCTCCACTAATCATTTATAAATACAACACTGATCCATTGAGTATATTCCTGCGCAATATTGCACTGACTATAAAAGGCTCTAAAACGTGAAAGGAGCACGAACAGGACAATGAGAAACTAGCTTATTGCTAAATTTATGTGTCAATATTTTGTAGAACATTTTATCGGGACTTAAACAGCGAAACCGTAGATCGTTACACCTTAATCAAACCAAAATTATTAAATGAAAAAGAATACTTTATGTTACAAAACTAAGGAGAAAACATTGACGCCAGCAGCATATTTTCCAAGAAAGGACAAATCTATGTATGTATGTATGTATGTATATGATATGATATATAATATATATATATATATATAGATATATATATATATATATATAATGGAAGAACTTCGATGGCAGTAATTAATTAAATGAAGCAAGATGTGATTAAGAAAATATGCAATGTTGCATTGACTTTCTTTCAACAGTTCCATATACTGCTCAGCTGAATTCAAATATTCTGGAAAGAACAACGCAATTACATACTGTATACCCTAATGATTGTACCTTTAAGGTGATGTAGTTGAATGTAATAAATGTAATATATATATATATATATATATATAGATATCATATATATATATATATATACATATATATATATATAATTTTTCCAAGGATTTCAGGGGTGTATGGGAGAAAACGTGTGGTGGGTATGCATTACACATAGCCGAGAGACTTGCTACAGACAAAAATGCTGACACCTTAATAACAAATTGCACCAGAACTACCTTT
The DNA here is from genome assembly GCF_015104395.2 of Macrobrachium nipponense. Taxonomy (NCBI): domain Eukaryota; kingdom Metazoa; phylum Arthropoda; class Malacostraca; order Decapoda; family Palaemonidae; genus Macrobrachium; species Macrobrachium nipponense. Next base: position 49,887,476 of record NC_061090.1, on the reverse strand, counting down.
CGGTTCTCAACAAGTGTTTCGAAACTGCAACCAACCAGAGTCAATAATTACCACGTACCTAATTTACTATCTTACAGTGTCAACAAAGGCGCAATGGGAATTAACGAAAAGCGCATAAAACTTTGTGACTTGCACGTGCCACCACATGGCTGGCTGAATCCAGCAGTTCGGACATCAAACCCGGGATGTTTGCCTGATAGGCTAAAGTCCTAAATGGATGAACTTTGAGCAAATTTAGTCATTTTGTCCTTTCCCATTCTTTTGTTACATGAAAAATATTGATTAAATAATAGAGATGCTAAGGAATAAAAACTATAGATAAATTAGAAGCAAAAATCTACCATGTAAGCTTAGGTCATGGGAATCATTCGAATTCCCTCAACTTGGTGATGGTTACTTGAACAAGACCATTCAAGAAATCACCTGTACTTACAAGCTATTACAAGCAACGGTAAACTCTTCCAGTACAAACATTCCAGTAATAATAATAAATAACAATGTTAACACGTTCAATAGCATGGTCGCTAGTCGTTAAAGAAAAAAAAAAGGGTCTTTCCCAGGCGACGTGACCAGAGGTTTAGGTTAGAATTTAAGTTGGCGTAGTTATGGCAATTTTCGCATGGATTTTATGTTAACGACAACTGAAGTATTAAGCTAGCTTTCAAGGAGGAGCCTAAAAGCATACGTAAGTATATACGACTTTTTTCTCTCTTCCTGATTGTCATATACGCAAAAATAAAAATAAAATAAAGAAAATATTCCATAGTACTAGCCTATTGTTTTTATATGAACGAACCGACTGCCCAAACCGCTAGGCCTATGACTATAGACACTCGCCGTAACTCTAACCTTGATGTACATTTTGCAAAATATGCAACTTTTTATAGGCAATCACCAAGAAATAGCGAATATGATCCAATAAAACATGACAACAGCCATTGTACCACACAGAAAAAAAATGGCGATTTCAACAGCTAGCCATTAACCTACATTCACATTTCATGAAGCACGTAAACTGACCCTTTAATCTGAGCTTCTCTGAGATTTATTTTAAATTCACGCACTTTAGATTCACGATTCAATGAAAAACAAGAAAAGAATGAGCCAATGAATCAATGGTTAATATTGTAACACTCACCAAGTCCCGAGGAAGCGCACACTACCGACGGGAGCTGATGGACAGCAATTTTCGCCACAGGTATCGATGGGAAAAACGCGGTTATTTATACTTTCCCGGAATTTTCCTCCTTCGTGCTTGTGGTGACGAGTTCCCCATAATCTCCAGATATAATGCACAGACACTGGACAGGTGCATTATGCGACCAGCAGCAAAATTACGCGGATAAAGTTCTTATCATCGGTTCACAGCCTAAGGGAACTTGGTTTCTAAGCGTTCTAGCCCTCAATAATTACCTGAGAAACAAAACCTGCTGAAGTTGCCACTTGGGTGCCTTCTCGAACTCTTCCAGGATATATCTCTTTATTTTAGATCTGTTATCTCAACATTTGTATCCATCAACTTTTTTACTTGGTATTTATTATTTCATCGGGCAGGCGAATTCAACGACTGTTTCTAGAAATGAAGACATCAGAAATAGTAAAAAGTAGTTGGCAACTCCCGTGCATGGTCCCGCTGGCTGCTTGGCTCTTCTTGTAAACCTATGATGGAAGTCTCTACTGTGATTAATGGATACATATTTAATTATTTTCCTATTGTATGTGGCTTAAAAAGTTACCACGTAATGTCGTTTTTACCATATTTGTGATAAGAGAGGAAATGTTTAATTAAAATGTGTTTATGTAAAGCTATTGAGATGTGAAAGGCTTCTAATCCCAAGGTAGAGTTATATTATTGATGATAAAACTGCTCATGGGACGGCGTCAAATAATTTGCTAAACCGGAGAGGCGAAGTTGCCGATTGCAGAGTAAAGTAATATTGAGCCTGGTCACTACCAGTTTAGGTACCCTCACTTGAGGCTTACTGCTAGCACCTCACTGCCCAGCAGATTAAAATCGAATAGGTAAAAGAGAATACGTACTATTTGAAATGGAATAATATAGCGTGTGTTTTAGACACATACAGTTACTGAAATGATTTCGTTATTCATTTTTGTGATAGTTACAGTGATAGAAACTTCAGTCAGAGGTTTCGGAACTTTGATCAAAAGGTGGGAACCTCAGTCAGTTTTAGAGACAATGTGCTAAGGCGTTTCCTTACGTCGTAACTTTGTAAGCTTTAGTCAGAGGACTGAAAGCTTCAATGCACGTGCCGGGAATTTCAGTTGAGTAGCTAGAAACTTCGTTGAAAGTGCTAGAACATCAGCCAACGTGCTGGAAAGTCATTTAAGGTTCTGGAAACTTTAACCAAAGTGCAGGGAACTCAGTCCAGATACTGGAAACTTCAGTCAAGGTGACGACACTGAAAAGGCGCTGGAAACTTCACCGCAGTTACCGCTTATTTGACTGAATTGAATGCATGTTTTGACATGTCTTCATAGAGCCAAGGTATCTTTTGACTTAATGCAGTCAAAATATGCTTTAAAGCATTTCAAAAAATTACGTATGGTTTGTAGACAAATTATATACCATTTTGTAAATCAAAAGCTAAAAGCCTCAGCTATTATTATTATTATTATTATCTTTATTGCTGTTGTGAACAATAAGACCACTTACTTGCAAAGCAAGTCCTCCCAAAGTGTGTGTGTGTGTGTGTGAGTGTGTCTTAATGTGTGTACTTTGAACTAACAACCAGAATGTGCACAAGTATCGCTGTCACAAATTAAGGAACAATACACATAGAGCGCTACAAGTAGGCTACAGCTAAGGGTTAAACATATTTCCTTGAGAAGCTGAAGCACGGCCTTCACTTCGCCACCGATCCTAACTTAAACCTGTGATGGCATATAGCCACGCTAGTCTTATTCACCCAAAACCTTCTGAAGGACAGGCGTCATTGTGACCCAACTCTGAGGGTTAAATGGATCAAGTAAAAAATGCACCAAAGTTTCTTCAGCGCAATTGAGTTTTCTGTACAGCATATAATCTAGGCCACCAAAAATAGATCTATCTTTCGGTTCGGTGGTCTCGGTATAATTCTGTATAAGCCGCGGCCCACGAAACTTTAACCACGGCCCTGTGGTGACCTACCCTATATCGTTGTCAGACACACAATTATGGTTAATCATAACCTTAAATAAAATCAAAACTGTTGAAACTCGAGGCCTGCAATTTGGTATGTTGATGACTGGAGGGTGGATGATCAACATACCAATTTGCAGTCCTTGAGTCTAGGTAGTTTTTAAGATCTGGTGGAGGACAGATAGAGTGCGGACGGACAGACATGGCCAACTCAATAGTTTTCTTTTAAAGAACACTAGAAAAAAGTCGTTATTCGTAAAAAGCGATAGAACAGGCCACGAATTTTAAAAAGCTTGATGCGTCTCCTACCTGCGGCTTCTCAGCGACACTTAACATGTTTTCAAAAGTGACGGTAAAAGTTTAAATCCCATTCTCTTCCTTTCATTTCATCATATCTGGTCTAGAGCTGGACACAGGGTTGCCTTTAAAGGAGAAGAAGAAGAAGAAGAAGAAAAGCAGTTTACGCAAATATCATTTGCGCAACGCATTAACAGTTACGTATAAACATTAGCGTGGACTATTTCAGAGAATCATTAACCTCCCAGATCTGAAGGGGTTTAATTTCGTCTCTAGTTAATTTGGCCCGTCAATTACTCCTCCCTCATTATGGTTCCTTGTTCAGTGTTGCAAGGTAATGGAAGGGCTTGATTAATATGAGGGAGGGGTGGGGGGTAGGAGGCGGCGGTGAGCACCAGTTCCCCCAATCTTCGCTCGCTTGTGTCCGCATTACATAGCGATTGTTATTGTTCTGGAACGTTACTATGCATGTGTGCATAAGACAATATTGAAATATAAACATACATAACAAAGTTTGCGTGACTATTCGAATAAATACATACTATACACAGAGGTGGACATAATTTAACATTATCTAAGGTATGCATAATTTATGCATAAGCTAATAAAGTATGCATACTGTATGGATAATCTAAAAGTTATTTTAAGGTATGCATAATTTATGCGTAATCAACATTCCTTATTTAAGGTATGCATAATATATGAATAATCTAACATTCGTCATTTAAAGTATTCATAATTTATGCATAATCTAATATTCTGTATTTAAGGTATGCATAATTTATGCATAACCTAACATTCTTTATCTAAGGTATGCATAATTTAACATTATTTAAGGTATGCTTAATTTAACATTATTTAAGGAATGCGAAATTGAACATTCTTCATTTAAGGTATGCATAATATATGCATAATCAACATCTTTATTTAAGGTATGCATAATTTATGCATAATCAACATTCTTTATTTAATGTATGCATAATTTATGCATAATCTAATATTCTTTATTTACGGTATGCAGGATTCAACATTATTTAAGGTATGCTTAATTTAACATTATGAAAGGAATGCACAATTCAATATTCTTTATCTAAGGTATGCATAATTTAACATTATTTAAGGTATGCTTAACTAAACATTATTTAAGGAATGCACAATTTCATATTCTTTACTTAAAGTATGCACAATGTATGCATAATCTAACTTTATTTAATGAATGCACAATCTAACATTCTTTATTTAAGATAAGCATAATTTTATATGCTTTATTTGAGGAATGCATAATTAAGCTTTATTTAAGATATACATAGTTTAATATTCTTTATTTAAGGACGTACAATCTAACAGTCTTTATTTAAGATATGCATAATTTTACCTGCTTTATTTGAGGCATGAATAATTCAGCATTCTTTATTTCAGTTATGCATAATTCGACCTACTTTACAAAAGGCAAATTCCGGCAAAATAAAAAAAAAATAAAAAACACTCATACATAAAACATTTGAACGTTTAAATGCAAATGATGGCCGCTGGCATAAACAGAGGCACCTCAGAATAAAAACATGAGAAGGATGAGGATCAAATCAAGAATTTCTCTCATTTCCACCGAACAACGAAATTGCAAATATTCCGGACATTTTCTCACATACGCGGTGTCAGTTTTACGCTGGATTATCGCATTAAAGATCTGCTCAGACAGGAGATCTGCAGGACCTGCGCTGAATGCAAGATCTTTTGCCATCTCCTAATTGTGAGGAAGAGGTAGGTATTCCGGGAATTGTAGGTGTGTATATATATATATATATAATATATATATATATATATATATATATATATATATATATATATATATGTCTGTCTGTGTTGTTTTATATTATATATATATATATATATATATATATATATATATATATATATATATATATATATATTATATATAAGACATGATAGATATACGTTTTTATATGCGTGTACATATATGTATGTATTGTATATATATACATATATATATACAGCATATATCAAAATGCATACATATACATGCATATATACGTTCCAGTTTCTCACGAGAGAGGCTCTGAATTTGAATTGAGCGAAAATCGAGAGACGCATCTAGCATGCTCAGTCAAATCCAGTAGTCTCTCTGCTGACTTCATTAGTGAAAACTTAAAGTACCTGGTAGCTAGTCAACTTCAGTGAGTTGTTACTAGGGCGATTAGAGGCGCGAACGTGAAGCGTCTCCAAACACTTAAACGAGTCGGTGTGTGGCTAAGAAGTACTTGTGAGTTTCGGAAATATATTGCACCTGTGGGTTCATCCATCATTTATTGGTCAGTGAATGTTTGAAATAATGACTCCTGTATTCTTCTCCTTACAAATCAACCCATCTAATGGATAAAAGTAATTTTGCCTAAAAAAAAACACTTGAACATTTCTTTATACTATCTTTTCTCTGTAGTGGATGCAGGACGCTGCTAATTGGAGGTCTTAGAAAAGATATTCTTTACCCTTGAAGTCCGCATTGGACGAACAGGAAAAAAGGAGACCACCAAAAGAAGAGCAAGGAGCGAAAGAAGGAAGATTGATATCAGAAGGAAAAGAAAAAAGGAGGTTCATTTCTTAACGACCTCCCAGACATTCATAGAGCTACGAATTCGTATGAAACGAACCTGTGATTGCGATCTGCTCATTTGACGATATCTGATTCCCTGCAGGGTGAGATCACTTGCCTAGTTGCCCTTTAAATCTAAAGCTTGTGAGCTAGATTGATTTTCTTGAGCAACAATTAATTTGTGAGTGTGTGTGTGCGCGTGTGCGTGCGTTCTGGATTGCTTGTGCTTGTGATGGGTATATCAGATTCACATCAACCGTGCATTTGATGGCTAGGCCCGTCCCTTACGACGCTCAGGATTGGCTGCTGATAAGCCAATCACAGGGCTGGAAACTCTTAGTCTCTCGAGAGAGTTCACGTAGGCAGGATGTACGTTCTACTTCTCCTGAATAGTACGTCTTTCAAAAGTATCCTTCAGGAGAGATGGAGCATACACCCTACCTATGTGAACTCTCGAGAGACTGAGAGTTTCCAGCCCTGTGATTGGCTTATTAACAGCCAATCAGGAGCGTCGTAAGGGGCGGGCCTAGAAATCGGATGCACGGGTGATGTGAATCTAATATAAGAGTGTGGGTTTGGCGCCTTTGTTGGTAGCCCGTAACACTTTAGCTTTGGTTTCTTGCTGCTCCAGATCATATCTTGTCACTGGGCCATTTTATCAGCAGTTACTAAGCATAGGTCTATGGGCACATTCACGCATATCTGCATATGTATAATGCGTCACTCCCGTGTGGGCTTTGCCTTCCATTCCAGGCATTATACTTTAGGACGAAGTTGTCAGACTCAAATATATATATATATATATATGTACGAGCATTTCATATACATTAAATGAATGTATTTTATGTGAATAGTGATTGTATTTGATCCTTACCACTATACCGCACTGATCTTCAACATATGACTGCTTTCAGCGTTTTTTGAACATCGTTTCTAACGTTCAGCCAACCGTCATGTCAACTAAATACTCCCCTTGCAATATGCATCATGAACCCGATGTGCACCATTTTAACATGCAATCATCAACAATTAGAGCGGCGCGCCTTTCTCTTGCAACGGGCTCCATTCGTCCCTATACAAGTAAGGGACCATTATCACTATCATTATCAACTCCCCCGTCATCATTATCATCCTTTTCTTCATTCCTCATTATACGGTTGAGGGAAAGAAGAGAGGAATGGAAGGAGGTCAGACCAAGCGGAGAGTACCTGAGGTAGGTTCCTACCTCCCACAAACAATTACTGCTAATTTATGGGAGTCAGGTTACCGCGCATTTCACCTATAATATGAACTCGGGTCACGTTAACGCATTGCTAACAAGTACTTTCGCCATGTGCCGGGTTTTAATTGGCCCATACAAGCATCGAGAGAAAAGAGAGGAAAAACATTTCGGGGACCAACTGGCCCCTCAACTTTGCCCTACGGAGTACTACTTCGGGGTAGGGACTCGCTTCGGCGTTATTATCAGGAGTCACGGGTGATTGCCTTTGTGCCCCTATGCCCCGGGTGCGTTTCCGAGAGAGAGAGTGAGAGAGAGAGAGAGAGAGTCTGACATGCAGAGAGCGAGAGTCTGCCATACATAGAGAGAGAAGAAGAGAGAAAGAGTCAGACATACAGAGAGAGAGAGAGAGAGAGAGTCAGACGCAGAAAGAGAGGGAGAGAGTCAGACATACAGAGAGGGAGAGAGAGAAAGAGGGAGGGAGGGAGAAACAGACGCAAAGAGAGAGAGAGAGAGAGGCAGACATACACAGAGAGAGAGAGAGAGAGAGAGAGAGAGGGAGAGTCAGACATACAGAGTGAGAGAGAGAAAGAGAGAGAGAGAGAAAGAGAGAGAGAGAAGACAGAGAGTCAGCATACAGAGAGAGAGAGAGAGAGAGAGAGAGAGAGAGTCAGCATACAGAGAGAGAGAAGAGAGAGAGAGAGAGAGAGACAGACATACAGGAGGAGAGAGAGAGAGAGAGAGAGAGGAGTCAGCATTACAGAGAGAGAGAGAGAGAGAGAGAGGAGAGAGAGAGAGAGAGAGAGTCAGCATACAGAGAGAGAGAGAGAGAGTCAGACATACAGAGAGAGAAAGAGAGAGAGAGAGCGAGAAGACAGAGAGTCAGAAATACAGAGAGAGATACAAACAGACAAACAGACAGACAGACAAAGAGAAAAGACTAATTGCTTGGCAGACAAATACTGTAGAAGTATATGAAACCTGACAGACTGCGCAACGATTACCACAGCACGTTAAATGACTGCGCAATGACGTACATTACACAGAGCGCAGACAATGATCAAGACCATTCGTTAACCTTTTTTCCTCTTAGAGTTCACACACAAACGTACTTAGTGCATTATTTAACTAGACCTCTATCGAGCAATGTGCCTCGCTGTCGAACTTTTCAGTTCCAGAGGTCCTTTATTCCTTACACCGTTGGTCTGTGGAAGGTTCCTTGAGGATGTCTTGCAACTGGAGCTTCAGAAGTTCAAGCAAGGCTTTACTACATTAAAACTATTCTCCTAGCACCTCTTTATGTATTTCCCTTTACCTCCTCTTAATTCTTCCTAATGAACACCATATTCTTTAGAAATTGAATTTCAAGTCAATAGTCGCTGTGGGGTTGTTTTGTATGAATATGTTTCATACTCTGAATAATAATAATAATAATAATAATAATAATAATAATAATAATAATAATAATAATAATAAGAGGCAACAGAATTAACCATCTGATGTTCATGGACGACATCAAGCTGTATGGTAAGAGCATCAAGGAAATAGATACCCTAATCCAGACTGTAAGGATTGTATCTGGGGACATCAGGATGGAGTTTGGAATAGAAAAATGCGCCTTAGTCAACATACAAAAAGGCAAAGTAACGAGAACTGAAGGGATAAAGCTACCAGATGGGAGCAACATCAAACACATAGATGAGACTGGATACAAATACCTGGGAATAATGGAAGGAGGGGATATAAAACACCAAGAGATGAAGGACACGATCAGGAAAGAATATATGCAGAGACTCAAGGCGATACTCAAGTCAAAACTCAACGCCGGAAATATGATAAAAGCCATAAACACATGGGCAGTGCCAGTAATCAGATACAGCACAGGAATAGTGGAATGGACGAAGGCAGAACTCCGCAGCATAGATCAGAAAACCAGGAAACATATGACAATACACAAAGCACTACACCCAAGAGCAAATACAGACAGACTATACATAACACGAAAGGAAGGAGGGAGAGGACTGCTAAGTATAGAGGACTGTGTCAACATCGAGAACAGAGCACTGGGGCAATATCTGAAAACCAGTGAAGACGAGTGGCTAAAGAGTGCATGGGAAGAAGGGCTAATAAAAGTAGACGAAGACCCAGAAATATACAGAGACAGGACAATGACAGACAGAACAGAGGACTGGCACTACAAACCGATGCACGGACAATACATGAGACAGACTAAAGAACTAGCCAGCGATGACACATGGCAATGGCTACAGAGGGGAGAGCTAAAGAAGGAAACTGAAGGAATGATAACAGCGGCACAAGATCAGGCCCTAAGAACCAGATATGTTCAAAGAACGATAGACGGAAATAACATCTCTCCCATATGTAGGAAGTGCAATACGAAAAATGAAACCATTAACCACATATCAAGCGAATGCCCGGCACTTGCACAGAACCAAGTACAAAAAGAGGCATGATTCAGTGGCAAAAGCCCTCCACTGGAGCCTGTGCAAGAAACATCAGCTACCTTGCAGTAATAAGTGGTACGAGCACCAACCTGAAGGAGTGATAGAAAACGATCAAGCAAAGATCCTCTGGGACTATGGTATCAGAACGGATTGGGTGATACGTGCAAGTAGACCAGACGTGACGTTGATTGACAAAGTCAAGAAGAAAGTTTCACTCATTGATGTCGCAATACCATGGGACACCAGAGTTGAAGAGAAAGCAAGGGAAAAAATGGATAAGTATCAAGATCTGAAAATAGAAATAAGAAGGATATGGGATATGCCAGTGGAAATCGCACCCATTATCATAGGAGTACTAGGTACGATCCCAAGATCCCTGAAAAGGAATCTAGAAAAACTAGACGATGAAGTAGCTCCAGGACTCATGCAGCAAGAGTGTGGATCCTAGAAACGGCGCACCCCTAGTAAGAAAAGTGATGGACTCCTAAAAGGAGGGAGGATGCCAACCCGGAACCCCACACTATAAATACCATCGAGTCGAATTGGAGGACTGTGATGAGCAGCAAAAAAAAAAAAAAAAAAAAAAAAAAAAAACTTTATTAAAAGTAGAGATTCTTCTCTATTTTCCGAATCTCTACAAGTGTAAAAGCTGCTGAAAGTAGCCATTACGTTTAATAAAGTATGCTTGAGAGAGGGGTCTACTTCCTAAGTACAACAACAATAATAATAATAATAATAATAATAATAATAAGTATTTTGTCAAGTATACCGAGCACCATTGCCTAACATATAATACCCTGAGATCTGTCAGGCAGAGTAATATGCCCCAGTTAACCTTAACACTGATGGATCGATCGATTTGCTGCTGTTTTATTATATTTAAATAGATTTATACCAACGCTGGTTATTGCTGTTCTTAGGAACCTGTAGTTTTTTTTTTTTTTTTTTTTTTTTTTTTTTGTTTTTTTTTTTTTTTTTTTTTTTTTTTTTTTTTTTTTTTTTTTTTTTTTTTTTAATGTAAATTAAACTCCCCACATAACCTTTTGCTTCTCTCTTAAGTATATCTTAGTTTTACCAAATCACTGAGCTGATTAACAGCTCTCCTGGGAAGGATTAGATATTCTTTACGTGGCTAGGAACCAATTGGTCACCTAGCAACGTGACATACAGCTTATTGTGGGGTCCGAACCACATTATATCGAGAAGTGAATTTCTATCACCAGAAATACATTCCTCTGATTCCACGTTGGACGCACCGAAAGTCGAACTTGCCTCTCTCTAGTTAGTTAGTAAACGTATCTACAAAATAATATTAAACACTTCTTTTGTAGGAAATGAGATACTAGAATGAAAGACTACATGTAGTGGTACAAAAAAAAAAAATGAACAAACAAAACAAACATGTATGCCTCGCTCTTCAAACAACGCCTAACTACCGCGAACAACAAACTAATTAATGTTTCTAATACTTAAGTGGAGATTTTACCACCGGCAAGACGTACAGGTAAGTGAGGTCAGCACGGGTCATCTTACCTGCTCAGACTAGTAATTAATGACTCTTGTATTCAATTAACTTGGCCGTCTTTTCAATGGTCTATTTGTTTTCCTTCTATCTGTTCCGTAATGTTCTGTTTTATTGTTTTCCTCGAAGGACCACTGCGCATTTTCATCATTTCTAACATTAGACAGCAGACAGCGCAGGTGAATTACAAATGAAATTAGAGCTAATGATTTATTGGTTATTCCGTTCTCTATCTTTTAATTTCAAAATTTTTGGTTTTCAGATAAAAAATTATGCGATGACTAAAGAAAGTATGGGTTAACAAATACACAGAAGACCCTTCTAAAGGACAGCAAATGCACAGCGCATAAACTTTTTTTCACAGCGTCAGACTTAGCTACATTTTTTAGATGACCTCTCCATTACGCTACCGTTTCAATTTGCGACATTGCTGTTAACAGATAATGTCTGTCCAAGCTCCAAGATCCTTCTGAATGACTTCTAAGAAGTTTTGGATAAGAGACACCGAACCGAGCATTGGAATTTATGCCGGTTTCGTTTGTCGTCTTCAAAGTTGACCTTTATGTTAATCAAGGGATCAACTATAATCAGGATTTAGCTACAAGCAAAAAAAAAAACCTTTCTTTAAGCTACAAAAGTCCTTTAATACCCAATTCGCTCTACCTCGAATTAATACATTTTCATGTACGTTAACCGAAAGGGAACTGTTCTAGTTGGCCAGGTCGGTTAAGGCGTCACTGAAGTCCTGATTTCTCCTCTATGAGCTGGTTCGAATCCACGAGAGGACGAAATAATTATCAACTAAAAAAAATTCCCCTTCGTTTAACATATAGGTATGTAAATAAATATATTAATGCCGAGGTAGAGCAAATTGGATATTAAAGGACATTTGTAGCTTATGTGTGTGTGTGTATATATATATATATGATGTATCTTTATGCACACACACACACACATAAAACACACATACACACACACACACATATATATATATATATATATATATATATATATATTTATATATATATATATATATATACTACATATGTGTGTGTCACTGAGTCACTACTAATGCATGAATATAAAAGGAGAAACCTCATAATTCATTTTAACGATTTGCTAAACGTCATTGTCATAAACTGAAAGCCAATCACCAGTCTATTCAACTCCAAAACATGAAGAACATTGAGAGCTGACTGATAGAGAATTACATGGCGTTACACAATGAGGAAAGAAAGCAAAATCCTCCGCTTTGTAAATATGCCTGACTTATCTGCAGACTTGTGGAAAGGAATCGTTTTCAGAATGAGTCAATAAATCCCCTGCGTAAGGACTGACAGAATGAAAGGGGTCGCTAGCAAAGCAGAACGCAGTATATGACTAGGCCTTTTTACACTCATTGTTATTATCATCATTATTCAGAAGATGAACACTTTTCACGCTTTCTATTATTATCATTATTCAAAGATGAACCCTTTTTACACTTATTGTTATTATCATCATTATTCAGAAGATGGACACTCTCTTATTATTATTATTATTATTATTATTATTATTATTTGAAGGTAGGAGACCCTCTCTTAAACAATGTTTTGTTAAAGATGATGGCAGCATTCGCAGAAACATCGATAAGTGGTACCAGCAGGAGCCTCGCCCCGTCGCCCTTGAAGACGTCACTCTCTTTTACAAGGGAGTATTTCACAAGAAATACAAAGAGGATGAACGAGCCCTTCGTAACATCATCGAAAGGAATGTCTCCCCCACGGACCCTGCGAAAAAAGTAAAATTTGATCATTTACTATAAAAGCAAGAAGACCAGTGGCCTGATTATGAAAAACAACCCAGCCCCTGTGATGCAGGACCCTCTCAAGAAAACTAACGTTGTCTACCAATACAAATGCCCTGTCCGGGAATGCCCCGGCGCCTACATTGGTATGACAACGATGCGATTTTCAAGAGGATATCCTGCCACGCTCAGGAAGGCGCCATCCATAATCATGCAAAAAAACGTCCACAATACCAGGATAACTCGGAAGGACATTATTCCTAATATTGGATTATCGATAAGGCAGCAGACCACCGTCGCCTCCGCCTCTTAGAGGCCCTACACATCGGGAAGGAGAGACCCAGCCTTAACACCACTCAAGAGACTTCACTCCTCCCGACGGTGGCACGTAGGCGCTGCCCGCCGGCACCATAGAGCCGATCGAACGGACCAATCAGGTGCCCCTAGCCCAATACTATGCTCCCAGCCTCCAGCGTCCGCACGCGAAGAGCAGTGCGAGCTTCCACCTCTGCAAGACGGCTTGACTCAGGGACTTAATCCTCTGTTCAGCCAATGAAAACGCAGCGCCCATCAGACAGAGCACCTGGGACACAATAAATACCGCCGAACGACCCCATTCCAATCAGTTCACGCTCACCTTTCCTTGAAAATGAACCGATGATACGGTTTGGAAACGTTGGAATTCCATTACTAAGATTTGTTAATCACTTTTGTTATCATAAACCAATAAAAATTAGTATTTTTAGAAAAACATTTCTTTCTTTAACCAAGATATGAACATCGGCCAGCTATTAGCAAATATCAGCCCTGATGAGAAGAGAATAATAAGAAGAATTGAAAAGACCATATATAAAATACAATTCCACTGATGCTGCCATCTTTAACAAAACATATTATTATTATTATTATTCAGATATGAAGCCTTTCACAACTTGTTATTATTATTATCATTATTCAGGAGAGCTGAACCGTGAAAATTTAAAATTTATTATTATTATTATTATTTTTTTTCTCTCTCTCTATCACAGTCCTCCAATTCGACTGGGTGGTATTTATAGTGTGGGGTTCCGGGTTGCATCCTCCCTCCTTAGGAGTCCATCACTTTTCTTACTATGTGTGCCGTTTCTAGGATCACACTCTTCTACATGAGTCCTGGAGCTACTTCAGCCTCTAGTTTTTCTAGATTCCTTTCAGGGATCTTGGGATCGTGCCTAGTGCTCCTATGATTATGGGTACGATTTCCACTGGCATATCCATATCCTTCTTATTTCTATTTTCAGATCTTGATACTTATCCATTTTTCCTCACTTTATCTTCAACTCTGGTGTCCCATGGTATTGCGACATCAATGAGTGATACTTTCTTCTTGACTTTGTCAATCAACGTCACGTCTGGTCTGTTTGCACGTATCACCCTATCCGTTCTGATACCATAGTCCAGAGGATCTTTGCCTGATCGTTTTCTATCACTCCTTCAGGTTGGTGCTCGTACCACTTATTACTGCAAGGTAGCTGATGTTTCTTGCACAGGCTCCAGTGGAGGGCTTTTGCCACTGAATCATGCCTCTTTTTGTACTGGTTCTGTGCAAGTGCCGGGCATTCACTTGCTATGTGGTTTATGGTTTCATTTTTCGTATGCACTTCCTACATATTGGAGAGATGTTATTTCCGTCTATTGTTCTTTGAACCTATCTTGTTCTTAGAGCATGATCGTGCCGCTGTTATCATTCCTTCAGTTTCCTTCTTTAGCTCTCCCCTCTGTAGCACCATTGCCAATTGTCATCGCTGGCTAGTTCTTTAGTCTGTCCTCATGTATTGTCCGTGCATTGGTTTGTTGTGCCAGTCTTCTGTCTGTCTGTCTTTCTCCTGTCTCTGTATATTTCTGGGTCTTCGTCTACTTTTATTAGTCCTTCTTCCCATGCACTCTTTAGCCACTCGTCTTCACTGGTTTTCAGATATTGCCCCAGTGCTCTGTTCTCGATGTTGACGCAGTCCTCTATACTTAGTAGTCCTCTCCCTCATTCCTTTCGTGTTATGTATAGTCTGTCCGTATTTGCTCTTGGGTGTAGTGCTTTGTGTATTGTCATATGTTTCCTGGTTTTCTGATCTATGCTGCAGAGTTGCTGCCTTCGTCCATTCCACTATCCTGCGCTGTATCTGATTACTGGCACTGCCCATGTGTTTATGGCTTTTATCATATTTCCGGCGTTGAGTTTTGACTTGAGTATCGCCTTGAGTCTCTGCATATATTCTTTCCTGTCTGATCGTGCCCTTCATCTCTTGGTGTTTTATATCCACTCCTTCCATTATTCCCAGGTATTTGTATCCAGTCTCATCTATGTGTTTGAGTTGCTCCCATCTGGTAGCTTTATCCCTTCAGTTCTCGTACTTTGCCTTTTTGTATGTTGACTAAGGCGCATTTTTCTATTCCAAACTCCATCCTGATGTCCCCAGATACAATCCTTACAGTCTGGATTAGGGTATCTATTTCCTTGATGCTCTTACCATACAGCTTGATGTCGTCCATGAACATCAGATGGTTGATTCTGTTGCCTCTTTTCTTGAGTTGGTACCCGGCATCCATCTTCTGTAGTACTTTTGTCATGGGAATCATGGCTACTACGAAGAGTAGTGGGGACAGTGAGTCGCCCTGGAAGATCCCTCTCCTGATATTAACCTCTGCTAGTCTTATTCCAGAGCTTGTAAGTATTGTATTCCAGTTGCGCATTGTATTTTTGAGGAAGCTGATGGTGTTTTCCTCTGCCCCATATATTTTCAGGCATTCTATTAGGCCATGTGTGTGGTATCATGTCGAAGGCTTTCTTATAGTCTATCCATGCCATGCTTAGGTTGGTTTTTCCTTCTCCTACTGTTCTTCATTACCATTTTGTCTATCAGGAGCTGGTCTTTTGTGCCCCTCACTTCCTTCTGCAGCCTTTCTGTTGGTGGGGGATGGTGTTTGTCTCCTCTATTATTATTATTATTATTTTTATTTTATTTATTTATTTTTTTTTTTTACTCTATCACAGTCCTCCAATTCGACTGGGTGGTATTTATAGTGTGGGGTTCCGGTTGCATCCTGCCTCCTTAGGAGTCCATCACTTTCCTTACTATGTGTGCCGTTTCTAGGATCACACTCTTCTGCATGAGTCCTGGAGCTACTTCAGCCTCTAGTTTTTCTAGATTCCTTTTCAGGGATCTTGGGATCGTGCCTAGTGTTCCTATGATTATGGGTACAATTTCCACTGGCATATCCCATATCCTTCTTATCTATTTTCAGATCTTGATACTTATCCATTTTGGTTTCCCTCTCTTTCTCTTCAACTCTGGTGTCCCATGGTATTGCGACATCAATGAGTGATACTTTCTTCTTGACTTTGTCAATCAACGTCACGTCTTGGTCTGTTTGCACGTATCACCCTATCCGTTCTGATACCATAGGTCCCAGAGGATCTTTGCCTGGTCGTTTTCTATCACTCCCTCAGGTTGGTGCTCGTACCACTTATTACTGCAAGGTAGCTGATGTTTCTTGCACATGCTCCAGTGGAGGGCTTTTGCCACTGAATCATGCCTCTTTTTGTACTGGTTCTGTGCAAGTGCCGAGCATTCACTTGCTATGTGGTTTATGGTTTCATTTTTCATATTGCACTTCCTACATATGGGAGAGATGTTATTTCCGTCTATCGTTCTTTGAACATATCTGGTTCTCAGGGCCTGATCTTGTGCCGCTGTTATCATTCCTTCAGTTTCCTTCTTTAGCTCTCCCCTCTGTAGCCATTGCCAATTGTCATCGCTGGCTAGTTCTTTAGTCTGTCTCATGTATTGTCCGTGCATTGGTTTGTTGTGCCAGTCCTCTGTTCTGTCTGTCTTTCTCCTGTCTCTGTATATTTCGGGTCTTCGTCTACTTTTATTAGTCCTTCTTCCCATGCACTCTTTAGCCACTCGTCTTCACTGGCTTTCAGATTGCCCCAGTGCTCTGTTCTCAATGTTGACGCAGTCCTCTATACTTAGTAGTCCTCTCCCTCTTTCCTTTCGTGTTATGTATAGTCTGTCCGTATTTGCTCTTGGGTGTAGTGCTTTGTGTATAGTCATATGTTTCCTGGTTTTCTGATCTATGCTGCGGAGTTCTGCCTTCGTCCATTTCCACTATTCCTGCGCTGTATCGATTACTGGCACTGCCCATGTGTGGCTTTTATCATATTTCCGCCATTGAGTTTTGACTTGAGTATCGCCTTGAGTCTCTGCATATATTCTTTCCTGATCGTGTCCTTCATCTCTTGGTGTTTTATATCCCCTCCTTCCATTATTCCCAGGTATTTGTATCCAGTCTCATCTATGTGTTTGATGTTGCTCCCATCTGGTAGCTTATCCCTTCAGTTCTCGTTACTTTGCCTTTTGTATGTTGACTAAGGCGCATTTTTCTATTCCAAACTCCATCCTGATGTCCCCAGATACAATCCTTACAGTCTGGATTAGGGTATCTATTTCCTTGATGCTCTTAACCATACAGCTTGATGTCGTCCATGAACATCAGATGGTTGATTCTGTTGCCTCTTTTCTTGAGTTGGTACCCGGCATCCATCTTCTGTAGTACTTTTGTCATGGGAATCATGGCTACTACGAAGAGTAGTGGGGAGGACGTGAGTCGCCCTGGAAGATCCCTCTCCTGATATTAACCTCTGCTAGTCTTATTCCAGAGCTTGTAAGTATTGTATTCCAGTTGCGCATTGTATTTTTGAGGAAGCTGATGGTGTTTTCCTCTGCCCCATATATTTTTCAGGCATTCTATTAGCCATGTGTGTGGTATCATGTCGAAGGCTTTCTTATAGTCTATCCATGCCATGCTTAGGTTGGTTTTCCTTCTCCTACTGTCTTCATTACCATTTTGTCTATCAGGAGCTGGTCTTTTGTGCCCCTACACTTCCTTCTGCAGCCTTTCTGTTGGTGGGGGATGTGTTTGTCTCCTCTAGGTAGTTGTATAGCCTTTCACTGATGATACCTGTTAGTAACTTCCACATTATGGTAGGCAGGTGATAGGCCTGTAGTTACTGGCTATATTTCCTTACTCTTGTCTTTTTGTACTAAGGATGTTCTTCCTGTGTCATCCATTTGGGTGCTTGGTGATTTGAGATACAATGCTGGAGTTGTTCTGCTATTCGTGGGTGTAGGGCCTTGAAGTTTTTCAGCCAGTATCCATGGACTTCATCGGGACCTGGGGCTTTCCAGTTTGGCATTTTCTTTAGTTGGTGTCTGACTGTGTCTGTCGTGATGTCTGTGAATCTTTGTATTCTCCCTGTTTCTTCTTCCTTGACTTCCTGGAGCCATGTTGCATGTTTGTTGTCTGATACCGGATTGCTCCATATGTTTCCCAGAGTGTCTTACTTGGTTCGGCTTCAGGAATTTCTGGTGGTTGTCTTCCCCTCTTAGTTGGCTGTATAGTCTTTTCTGGTTGGTTTCGAATAGTTTGTTCTGTTGGTATCCCTTATTCCTGTTCGTGTACCGTTGGATCTTATGTGCTTTGGGCCTTAAGCTCTGTTTTACATCTTCTATTGTGTTTGTTTAGTCCCCTCTCTTGTACTTTGTATTTCTCGTTGAGTTCCTCCTTGTTTTCTTGCTTCTTAGCCTTTTTTCTGCCATCTCTTTCAGTTTACTCAAGTCAGATCTCATCACCATGATTTGCTTTTCCAGGCGCCTTTTCCAAGGAGGTTGCTGTTTTGGTTCTGTTGGGTTGGTTGTGCTGGTGGTGGTTGGTGTTTCGAATCCCCATCAGTTCTGCTACTAATCTTGCTCCTGCATATGTCAAGTTATTTGTTTCTGTGATACTGGTGGTGTGTATTATGCCCATTATTTCATTGACCTCACTTGTTTTCTCCCTTAATTTCTTGGTGTTGTAGGCTTTCATGGAGGGGATCTTTGTTCTCTCTGTATCTGGCTCCATCCATTGTCTAATCTTTTCTACCCATTCTGTCCTCTCTGTTATTTCGTCGGTGTTTCTTCGTGTGTCGTTGTTTGATACCTCATTATTATTATTATTATTATTATTATTATTATTATTATTATTATTATTATTATTATTATTATTATTCAGAAGATTAAACCTATTCATATGGAACAAGCCCACAAGAGCCATCGACTTGAAATTCAAGCCTCCTACGAATACGATGTCCATCTGAAAAAGGTAACAGAAAGGATTAGGAAATACAGAAGGAAGAGATCAATTAGAAAGAAAAAATAAATTAACAAATTAATTAACATAGAAATAAAAGTAAATTAATCAACAGAAATAAAAGTGAATGATTAAAATACGATAAGAATCGCTTTAGGGTAATAATGCACTACACTTCTTCGTCTGACCTTTTGGAGATCTAGTAGCGAAGCATCCTTAGGCTGTCGAAATTTGATGAAACTTGAAAAAACACAACCTGTTCCTTCATTTGCTCTTTTTTCCAAATTCCTCCACCCGGAGATAAAATCACCCTGAAAGTTTTTCCAAGTAACATTTAAGAACAGAGTCCGGTCTGCATTCATAGCATCAACATTCAAATGGCGAGGCCGTTGCAAACCTCTTCAAAGCCGTTGTTGTAATGATCTCAGATGATGTGAATTGTCTGCAGAGTCATGGAATTTTGACGAACAGAAATTTTACTGCTAATAACATCCTGGAATGTCACAGTTTCTTGGTCCAAGAGCGGCCTTTGCTTTTGAATCTCCATCTTGAACTGGCTTTGAAGACATCCGACGAATGCAAGCGATGGAATGCACTTGGATTAAAATATTCTTGAAAAGTAAAGTCAAAGGTTACATTTTTTCCCCTTTTTTTGTATTTTGATTCTGAGTACAGGTCGTATGTGCATCGGTTAATGCACTTTTCAGAAAAGACAACAGGTAGTAGTTGTGTGCTGGAAACGGTAGAGTATTTAGTCAACCTGAAATGAAAAACGTTGAACTCTGACGACTAACACCTAGATAAAGAGATCAGAACGCAGATAAGGAGAAACCAAGTTGATATTCATTAAATGGAGATAATATCTTCATCAAAGACGCGAGTCGCCAAAAGTCATTGGCACCAAACTAGAAGGTTTTAATTAAAAGTGCCCCCTGCTGGGCAACCTCCATTTCTGCGAGCCGTCCTCGGATCTGGTGCACAAGATAATTAATACCGCCAACGAACGAATAAGATTATTGCTACTGCCTTTACGTTCAATGGTCATTAGGATTCAAAAACATCCCTTTCATCGTCTGACATAATTTATGTTTAAAAGTCTAATTTATTGTAACGTTTAAATGAGGAGCAAGAGGCAAAAAAAATTATAGTTTGCTGTTTTACAAGGACATTGGTCGGTACAGATTAGGCCAGCACGAGCTCTTTTTGACAATGGCGGCATGGAAGTGACTGTGAGGTGTAGATGTGAATAAGATGCATGGTGTGGACATCTGGACGCTAACCGCCATCAGCCGAGAGACATCCTCTCTCTCTCTCCCCCTCTGTCAGTTCATATACCCATCATTATAAAAAAAATCTGATAACTCATGAATTTCTAAGAATTATTTTTCGTATAATTAGCAACATTTCCTTGCTTACGATAACGGACCTGGCATCCTACTTCCAGCTACCTTATCAGTTTACGAAGTACGGGTGGACTGTACGGTAAACGTGTATGCATCAAGTTCTCAGACCCTAATTACGCGATGTATTAACCAAAATTTCAAAAGACCACTGTATTTATCTATTTTATAACATGTCTTTGTGGTTTATTTATTTCACGTCATGAATACGAAAACGCTCAAGTTTTGAAAAAATTCGATAAAAATAGTACTCTTAGACATGAGTAAAAGCTTTGAAATATGACCAGACGAGAGGACATTTTACTAAACATATAATTACACCTGTAATTATAGACATTAGCTTCTTCTGTAGAACGACTTTTAGAGGTTGGAGATACTTAGCATAAATTAACATTAGTACATACTCTAAAATGGCGTTCTCATAGGATTCTTGCCTGCAGATACCATTATAGCACTACAGTAATTCCTGAAGAGATTCAACCTACATTCTCTTGATAACTTCTCTTTGAATCTCAGCTTTGTCTGATTTCGCACCAACTATCTATAGTTCCCCATTTATGTCCAAGACTCAAGTTGTGGGGACTGATGCTTCTTTCATCTTTCAGAACTACGGAGTGGGCCTTTAACCAAAGTTTGTTTGCTTGTTTGTTTGTTGGTATGGTGTTTTTACGTTGCTGGAACCAGTGGTTATTCAACAACGGGACCAACGGCTTTACGTGACTCCGAACCACGTCGAGATTGAACTTTTATCACCAGAAATACTCATCTCACACCCCGATGGAATACCCGAGAATCGAACTGGCGGCCACTGAGGTGGTACGCCAACACCATACCGACCACGCCACTGACCAAAGTTTGATCAGGTGTGAAAGGGAATGAGAGGCCTGCCACTTACCTTTGGGATCCATCCAACCACAGACACCAATGGAAGCAGTTACGGAAATTTAATTTGTAAGGGAAAAGCAATGTCGATAAGGAGAATGACGGTCACTCTTTAAGGCACGGACGTTACAAGAACGAGGATGATCGTCGGCTACTAAAAGGAAGACAGTACTTGTGTTTGTTATCCGAGATACCGGTAATGGTTGTTATTACTCAACCAGTGATAGTACCATTTCATAGCGCTACATCATGGCCTGATGGTTTCAGTCCTTGCTTAGGCTTAGCTAGAATCTCAACTAGTGGGGGAACAAGATTCTCCACTAGTTGAGATTTTAGCTAAACCTAAACAGATGATTTCAGTCATTGTTTAGGTTTACCTAGAATCTCAAGTTACCCTCGAATGGTCTGCTAATGATAGAATC
>NC_061090.1:49833363-49865068 GCF_015104395.2 Macrobrachium nipponense | reverse complement strand
GGTACGGCTGAAAATGAGAATTTAATGAAGAACTTGCATGGACGCATCAGCTACGTGATAATAGTCTCTTAATGGGTAACTAATCATTAAGAGCTTGAAAGTAATATTCTTAATTGCAGGCGTGATCGAATCTCTAGCAGAGTATCTTCAAAGGGCCTGCGGATGAAGCTGATATCAACTCCTAATTATACTTCATGGCCTCGGGAGCTCATCTTTAGGAAGGTCAAGCATTATTTTAGTCCGACGAGTGTTCGTGTGTTGTTATTGTTGTAATTTATAAATTTTGACAGAATGCTTATTTATAAAAAATAAAAAGAACAAAGTTCTAAAATGAAGCAGAGCATTAACAAGTTAAAAAAGGGAACGAGTAAGTTTGTTTGTTTGAATGGTATTTTTACGTTGCATGGAACCAGTGGTTATTCAGCAACTGGACGAACGGCTTTACGTGACTTCCGAACCACGTCGAGAGTGAACTTCTATCACCAGAAATACACATATCTCAACCCTCTCAATGGAATGCCCGAGAATTAAACTCGCGGCCACCGAGGTATCACGCCAACACCATACCGACCACGCCACTGACAATGCACAGACCCAAAAGCAACTATCCACGAAACCTGAGTAACATTACAACCTCTAGTTAAACTTACACAAGCTCCCACATCCCTAACGCTACCGGGACCATTTCGCCACAGTCTTTAATCGAAGGGAATAAAAGAAATCAGGATCTGGGAACTTTGGCATAGTGACACATTAAAAGCTATGGATGCTAACACCCGCTAAAACGTGTGGCGCGTATTAATTAGGATAATGATATCCAAACAGAAGAATAGGCCAAGATCTGAAGCCTTACGAATAATACCAAGTTCTTTGCTAGTAACAGAGGATGTATTATAAATGGTGCAAAAATGAGAGAGAGAGAGAGAGAGAGAGAGAGAGAGAGAGAGAGAGAGAGAGATTGTTTGTATGGTGTTTCTACTTTGCATGGAACCAGTGGTTATTCAACAACTGGACCAACGGCTTTACGTGACTTCCGAACCACGTCGAGAGTGAACTTCCATCACAAGAAATACACATCTCTAACTCCTCAATGGAATGCCCGAGTATCGAACTCGCGGCCACCGAGGTGGCACGCTAAGACCATACCGACCACGTCACTGGCAATGCACAGACCCAAAAGCAACTATCCAAGAAACCAGAGTAACATTACAACCTCTAGTTAAACTTACACAAGCTCCCACATCCCTAACGTTACCGGAACCATTTCGCCACAGTCTTTAATCGAAGGGAATAAAAGAAATCAGGTTCTGGAAACTGTGGCATCGTGACACAATAATATGCTAACGCCCGGTAAAACGTGTAGCGCGTATTAATTAGGATAATGATATCCAAACAGAAGAATATGCCCAGATTGAAGCCTTACGAAAAATACCAAGTTCTCTGTTAGTAACAGATGATGTATTCTAAATGAGAGAGAGAGAGAGAGAGAGAGAGAGGAGAGAGAGAGAGAGAGAGCGAGAGAGAGAGTTAATCAGCAGCAATTAGAACTTCGCTACCTTAGCACGGATGACTGCTGTTTTTTTTTTTTTTTTTATCTATGGTTTGAATCAGGGTATGGTTTTAAGAGTCAGCGCCCCAAAAAATATTAAAGAATGCTGAATTTTAGGCACCAATGCATATTGGTCGTTGTATTTACAATGATGTGGTGAATGGGATACATATTCAAGCCATTTAGCCAATACGATATAGGTGCACACAGACACACACACACACACTTATATATATATATATATATATATATATATATATATATATATATATATATATATATATATAATATACATAATAAACTATATATATATATATATATATATATATATATATATATCTTTCAATTATGCCCAACAAAGGAACAAAATTTTTTCTTTTATTTCTCACCCACGCAATCTTCCTGGAGAAGTGAGTATGCTAACCAAAGGCTACGAGGCCCATGTAAGTTAAAGTTAGCTGATAAAAAAATTAAAAATATATAAATTACATGCTTTCCACAGAACGCCAGATTCACTTAAAAGTAAAATTAAAGTTATGACGACAGTTCGCCTTGTATAAATTCTGTAAATGGTACAAACCCAGTTCATGACTAAAATGGACTAAGCAAAATTCAAGTAGAGTAACTCTACCTTTCTCTCTTGGACTAAAACAGCAAACTGAACTGAAATCTGACCATAATGGCACTGCGTCTGTCAGTAGACGAGCCGTAACATGTCTTGACACATTTGCAAGTATTTGCATCAGGACTATTGTGGTGTATTGAGCAACTTAGGCATTGTACAAAATGAGTTACTTTACATGCCATGGTGTGATCTGATCTCGCGGAGACAGTATCGAATTTTTTTTCTTTCTTTTTTTTTTCTTTTTTCGCAAGGAACCCGTATCAAAATTGTAACCCCCTCGATCCAGGAATTGGTTAAATGTTAGTTCTCGTGACGAGACCTCATTTTTTCCCTTCACTTTTAATCTTTTTTTATTTATTTATTGTTTTTACAAGATCAAACGAGACAATGCCAGGGTTTCTAAAGTCGTTTGTTCACCTAAGGTCGTGTTACCTCGAAGTAACTCTATGACGAGAATTTCCTTTTTGCTAAACAAAGAGCGCTGTTTTACGAGGTCCAGTAACTTTTTTTTTTTTTTCTCTGCCCATCCTTTTTCTACTGCTCAGCCCTTCATCTTCTCCTCCTCCTCCCCCACCTTGGAATTCCTCCACCTCTTTTTCCACACACTCCTCCACCTCTCCCACCTCGTCATCCCGTTCGCTGTCTGGCCTGTAAATTCGCCATCATTACCTACAGCAACATTTAAGTAAAACAATGCAAAGAATGAGCGTGAGTCATCAGAGAAAGATAAGCCAAAAGAGAGAGTAGAGATGAGCGAGAGAGAGAGAGAAAGAGAGAGAGAGAGAGAGAGACCATCATCCCATCCCTAAAAGGCGCAACAGAAGACGATTAAGCTTTAACATATTCTGGAAGACCTCTTTGCTATGCATTCCTGCAGCACATCAAATTTAGCTAATAAAAAAATTCCTTCCTTCCTTCCGCAACTTTTGGCATCCTACATTCGCATTAGCTAAAAAAAAAGAAAAAAAATTAAAAAACAAAAGCCCTTCCAAGAGAGCCTTCCAGAAAAGGAAGTCTTGGGTCCTTTCCCTTGCATTCCTGAAGCTCCGCGGATGATTAGCTAGACCTGGAAAGAAGCTTGATATGATGTTCTACACTTCGCAAACCGATGCCAACATCTTCCTGGTCCTTCAAAGCACCTCATTTATGATTCCCCATGCTGTGAGAATGAAGTTCCCTCAAGTATCTCAAAGAAAATGTTGGTTTTGTCAATTTTTTTTTTTCTTTTGGGGGTGGGGATGTGATATAGCCGGTTTATATTGCATATGTTTAAATGGCAACCACTCTAAAGGAGTTCCGAAATGAGGGATACGATAAGCCCAAAATGTAAATCACAACTTACTATGCAAGGCAGAAACATGAAAAGTGAATAGGTGTGTTTTTGTGGTAGTCCAGTAGGGTCGATCTTACAAGACAAGTACATTTCAAATCAAGCACTTTTCCATAAACCAGCTTTTTTTCGAGTTTGATTTATTATATTCTGACGCCACAATAATTTTCAGAACGACATTCACGAGTTACTTTATCAATATTGAAAATGTTTACTTTTGTGTACAACTGCACAATCAACGTGCACACACATAACATGTGTGCTTCCGTTAAGTACACTGATGACATAATTATTATTTCAGAATTCTTCTGACGCACAACAAAGTAATTATATTATATTTAGACGGAAACTAAAGAATGGTCTCAAAGGGTGTGCCCTCACTACAGTAGAACATATAAACAGATGTCCACAACTTATTACATACATGTCACAAACATGTCGA
The DNA here is from genome assembly GCF_015104395.2 of Macrobrachium nipponense. Classification (NCBI taxonomy): domain Eukaryota; kingdom Metazoa; phylum Arthropoda; class Malacostraca; order Decapoda; family Palaemonidae; genus Macrobrachium; species Macrobrachium nipponense. The sequence goes on along the minus strand of NC_061090.1, from coordinate 49,861,122 downwards.
AAACACGCCAACAACCGTGAATGGAAAACAGATCTCTGGCAAATGTTGGATAACCAATGTTCATCCTAAGTAATTCTAGACAATACCTCCACATGGACTGCAAGGAACGTTCCCGTGAATACGAAAGCCACTGGGATTGGGGCGTCAAATGTATTTCGCCGTGTTTAGTACTAGCCCCCTGAAGAAGTTGATTGCAGTCGACTCACGGAATATAATGGTAAATTCTTAATAAGTAACCCAAATACTATAGGAGACTGTAATTTCCAAAGAAATGCCCGACGCAGAGTTATTACCTAGATCTACCTCAGCCTACAGTAAGATGCACAAGAGATAAGTTACCGACTTGTGTTTATAACATACTCAGGGTGACCATTTATATGACTTGCGAGAGGGGAACAAAGGTATATAGTAAGCCCATGCTCACTTGCACTTATGTTGAGTCGTTATAAATTCAGAAGTTTATTACATAAGTATATTCAGTTACAGGTGATGATAAATGAGAAAGTCTATCAATCAGTGTTTTTATTCAGACATTATCGCTGACATTTTAAGGTCTGTCAATTAGTGTTTTTATTCAGACATTATTGATGATATTTTAAACAGAAAATTATTCTTTAAATTTTAAGGAAAATTGCAGACATTATTTAAAAACAAAAACAAAAAATCTTACATCATTCTTTGGCGTATTTTTCGCTTGATTTGATCTTTACGAAGTATATTCAGTAACAGGAAATGATAAATTAGGTTTATCAATGACATTGTTTTTATTCAGACGTTATTTATTGCAGACATTTTAAACAAAAATTAGTCTCTAATTTATAAGGACAATCGTAGTAAACTACATAAAAAAAAAGAAAGCTGAAAGGGTGACATTAGGGCGTCCCCCCAAGACAGCAGTTTTTGGGGATAAAGAATTAAAAAAAAGAGTGACTGTCCCCCTCAAAGGGGGACGTATGGTCACCTAAACATACTTTATCGCATTCTGGACTAGGGTAGCCATTCGTGCTGTAAAATAGATTCGTTCTGTATTGTTGTATGAGATGTTGCGTGTATTGAATCAATACAGACAGCCATTTGTTCTGTATTTGGATGCCTGAACATCATTCTTTTAAGTTACATGACCGATATCCATAGTCTATTTCCCTCCCGATTCACTGAAAGTTTGTACGATTCTACTTTTCAATAGCTGTTGTAGTCTAGCAGTGGAAATAAATCCTGCATTTTATTCTGTCTAGCACTTAAGGAATAAAATAAACTTGATGTATAAATACATACACAGACACACAGATACACACACACACACACACACACACACACACACCACACACACACACACACATATATATATAGATAAATATATATATATATATATATATATATATATGTATATATATTTCATTGTCTGTCACAGCATGTCATTTAGTTTTAAATTTCTATAGACTTCACAGATAAACTGTGTCACTTCACAGATAACTGACAACTTGAGAAGTGATCCACCAGTCCTCATTAAATATGAAACATGTCTCCCTCAGACTCATGTTAGCTCGCCATAACTTTTCCTCCTTGTACAATTATGTTCTTTATTTTTCTGAGCTCGAGGTGGCAACCCTAGTGCGGACGTGCCCTAAGGTCTCTAAATTAGAATTCTCTATTTTCATTATTCTTCGATAACACTTATTCTTAAGGAAAAGCTGAAAATCTATCGTAAAGATACAGTGCTCCACTAACCATTTATAAATGTAACACTGAGTCTATTGGGTATATTCCTGCGCAATATTGCACTGACTATAAAAGGCTCTAAAACGTGAAAGGAGCACGAACAGGACAGTGAGAAACTATCTTATTGCTAAATTTATCTGTCAATATTTTGTAGAACATTTTATCGAGACTTAAACAGCAAAACCGTAGATCGTTACACCTTAATCAAACCAAAATTATTAAATGAAAAAGAATACTTTATGTTACAAAACTAAGGAGAAAACAGTGACGCCAGCAGCATATTTTCCAAGAAAGGACAAATCTTGTATGTATGTGATGTATGTATGTAATGTTATGTATGTATGTAGTATGTATTGTATATGTATGATGTATGTATGTATGTATGTATGTATGTATGTATTGTAATATATATATATATAATATATATATATATATCTATATATATATATAATATTATATATATATATATATTATATTGGAAGAACTTCGATGCCCGTAATTCAAATGAAGCAAAATGTGATAAAGAAAATATACAATGTTGCATTGACTTTCTTTCAATAGTTCCATATACTGCTCAGCTGAATTCAAATATTTCTGGAAAGAACAACGCAATTACATACTGTATACCCTAATGATTGTACCTTTAAGGTGATGTAGTTAAATGTAATAAATGTAATAAATGTAATAAATGTAATATATATATATATATATATAATTTTTTCCAAGGATTTCAGGGTGTACGGGAGAAAACGTGTGGTGGGTATGCATTACGCATAGCCGAGACTTGCTAAAGACAAAAATGCTGACACCTTAATAACAAATTGCACCAGAACTACCTTTCGGTTCTCAACAAGTGTTTCGAAACTGCAACCAACCAGTCAATAATTACCACGTACCTAATTTACTATCTTAGTGTCAACAAAGGCGCAATGGGAATTAAAGAAAAGAGCATAAAACTTTGTGACTTGCACTTTCCCACATGGCTGGCTGATCCAGCAAGTTCGGACATCAAACCGGGACGTTTGCCAGATAGGCTAGCGTCGTATATGGATGAAATTTTAGCAAATTTAAAGTCATTTTGTCCTTTCCCAATCTTTTGTTACATGAAAAATATTGATTAAATAATAGAGATACTAATGAATAAAAACTATAGATAAATTAGAAGCAAAAATCTATTATGTAAGCTTAGGTCATGGGAATCATTCGAATTCTCTTAACTTGGTGATGGTTACTTGAACAAGACCATTCAAGAAATCAACTGTACTAACAAGCTATTACAAGCAACGGTAAACTCTTCCAGTACAAACATTCCAGTAATAATATAAAATAAATAATGATAAAACGTTCAAAGCATGGTCGCTAGTCGCTAAAGAAAAAAAAGGGGTCTTTCCTAGGCGACGTGACCAGAGGTTTAGGTGAGAATTTAAGTTGGCTAGTTATGACAATTTTCGCATGGATTTTATGTTAACGACAACTGAAGTATTAAGCTAGCTTTCAGGGAGGAGCCTGAATGCATACGTAAGTATATACGACTTTTTTCTCTCTTCCTGACTGTCATATACGCAAAAAATAAATTAAAAAAAAAAAATATTCCATAGTACTAGCCTATTGTTTCTATATGAACGAACTGACTGCCCAAACCGCTAGGCCTATGACTTATAGACACTCGCCGTAACTCTAAGCTTGATGTACATTTTGCAAAATATGCAACTTTTTACAGGCAATCACCAAGAAATAGCAAATATGATCCAATAAAACACGACAACAGCCACTGTACCACGAAAAAAAAAATGGCGTTTCTAACAGCTAGCCATTAACCTACATTCACATTTCAGCACGTAAACTGACCTGTAATCTGGAGCTTTTCTGAGATTTATTTTAAATTCACGCACTTCAGATTCACGATTCAATGAAAAACAAGAAATGAATGAGCCAATGAATCAATGGTTAATATTGTAACACTCACCAAGTCCCGAGGAAGCGCACACTACCGACGGGAGCTGATGGACAGCAATTTTCGCCACAGGTATCGATGGGAAAAACGCGGTTATTTATACTTTCCCGGAATTTTCCTCCTTCGTGCTTGTGGTGACGAGTTCCCCATAATCTCCAGATATAATGCACAGACACTGGACAGGTGCAATATGCGACCAGCAGCAAAATTACGCGGATAAAGTTCTTATCATCGGTTCACAGCCTAAGGGGTACTTGGTTTCTAAGCGTTCTAGCCCTCCTCAATAATTACCCGAGAAACAAAACCTGCCGAAGTTGCCACTTGGGTGCCTTTCTCGAACTCTTGCAGGATATATCTCTTTATTTTAGATCTGTTATCCCAACATTTGTATCCATCAACTTTTGTACTTGGTATTTATTATTTCATCGGGCAGGCGAATTCAACGATTGTTTCTAGAAATGAAGACATCAGAGATAGTAAAAAGTAGTTGGCAACTCACGTTCATGGTCCCGCTGACTGCTTGGCTCTTCTTGTAAACCTTGGATGGAGGTCTCTACTGTGATTAATGGATACTTATTTAGTTATTTTCCTATTGTATGTGGCTTAAAAAGTTACTACGCAAAGTCGTTTTTACAATATTTGTGATAAGAGAGGAAATGTTTAATTAAATGTGTGTGTTTATGTAAAGCTATTGAGATGTGAAAGGCTTCTAATCCCAAGGTAGAGTTATATTATTGATGATAAAAATGCACATGGGACGGCGTCAAATAATTTGCTAAACTGGAGAGGCGAAGTTGCCGATTGCAGAGTAAAGTAATATTGAGCATGGTCACTACCAGTTTAGGTACCCTCACTTGAGGCTTAGTGCTAGCACCTCACTGCCCAGCAGATTAAAATCGAATAGGTAAAGGAGAATACGTACTATTTGAAATGGAATAATATAGCGTGTGTTTTAGACACATACAGTTACTGAAATGATTTCGTTATTCATTTTTGTGATAGTTACAGTGATAGAAACTTCAGTCAGAGGTTTCGAAACTTTGATCAAAAGGTGGAAACCTCAGTCAGTTTTAGAGACAATGTGCTAAGACGTAAGTTTCCTTATGTCGTAACTTTGTAAGCTTTAGTCAGAGGACTGAAAGCTTCAATGCAAGTGCCGGGAATTTCAGCTAAGTAGCTAGAAACTTCGTTGAAAGTGCTAGAACATCAGCCAAGGTGCTGGAAAGTCATTTAAGGTTCTGGAAACTTCCATTAAAGAGCTGTAACTTTAACCAAAGTGCAGGGAACTCAGTCCAGATACTGGAAACTTCAGTCAAGGTGACGACACTGAAAAGGCGCTGGAAACTTCACCGCAGTCACTGCTTATTTGACTGAATTGAATGTATGTTTTGACGTGTCTTCATAGAGCCAAGGTATCTTTTGATTCAATGCGGTCAAAATATGCTTTAAAGCATTTCAAAAAATTACGTATGGTTTGTAGACAAATTATATGCCTTTTTGTAAATCAAAAGCTAAAAGCCTCAGCTATTATTTTTATTATTATCATCTTTATTGCTGTTGTAAACAATAAGACCACTTACTTGCAAAGCAAGTCCTCCCAAAGTGTATGTGTGTGTGTGTGAGTGTGTCTTAATGTGTGTACTTTGAACTAACAACCAGAATGTGCACAAGTATCCCTGTCACAAATCAAGGAACAATACACAAACAACGCTACAAGTAGGCTACAGCTAAGGGTTAAATATATTTCCTTGAGAAGCTGAAGCACGGCCTTCACTTCGCCACCGATCCTAGCTTAAACCTGTGATGGCATATAGCCACGCGTCTTATTCACTCAAAACCTTCTGAAGGACAGGCGTCATTGTGACCCAACTTTGTGGGTTAAATGGATCAAGTAAAAAATGCCCCGAAGTTTCTTGGGCCCAATTGAGTTTTCTGTACAGCATATAATCTAGGCCACCAAAAATGGATCTATCTTTCGGTTCGGTGGTTTCGGTATAATTCTGTATAAGCCGCGGCCCACGAAACTTTAACCACGGCCCTGTGGTGGGCTGCCCTATAACGTTGTCAGACGCACAATTAAGGTTGGTTAATTTTAACCTTAAATAAAATAAAAACTGTTGAAACTAGAGGCCTGCAATTTGGTATGTTTGATGACTGGAGGGTGGATGATCAACATACCAATTTCCAGCCCTTGAGTCTTGGTAGTTTTTAAGATCTGGTGGAGGACAGATAGAGTGCGGACGGACAGACATGGCCATCTCAATAGTTTTCTTTTAAAGAACACTAGAAAAAAGTCGTTATTCGTAAAAAGCGATAGAACAGGCCACGAATTTTAAAAAGCTTGATCCGTCTCATACTTACGGCTTCTCAGCGACACTTGTCATGTTTTCAAAAGTGACGGTAAAAGTTTAAATTCCATTCTTCCTTTCATTTCATCATATCTGGTCTAGAGCAGGACACAGGGTTGCCTTTAAAGAAGATGAAGAAGAAGAAGAAAAGTAGTTTACGCAAATATCATTTGCGCAACGCATTAACAGTTACGTATAAACATTAGCGTGGACTATTTCAGAGAATCATTAACCTCCCAGATCTGAAGGGGTTTAATTTCGTCTCTAGTTAATTTGGCCCGTCAATTACTCCTCCCTCATTATGGTTCCTTGTTCAGTGTTGCAAGGTAATGGAAGGGCTTGATTAATATGAGGGCGGGGTGGGGGGTAGGAGGCGGGCGGTGAGCACCAGTTCCCCCAATCTTCGCTCGCATGCGTCCGCATTACATAGCGATTGTTATTGTGCTGGAACGTTACCATGCGTGTGGGCATAAGATAATATTGAAATATAAACATACATAACAAAGTTTGCGTGACTATTCGAATAAATACATACTATACACAGAGGTGACATAATTTAACATTGTTTAAGGTATGCATAATTTATGCATAAGCTAATATTCTTTATTTAAGGCATGCATAATGTATGGATAATCTAAAAGTTATTTTAAGGTGTGCATAATTTATGCGTAATCAACATTCCTTATTTAAGGTATGCATAATATATGAATAATCTAACATTCTTCATTTAAAGTATGCATACTTTATGCATAATCTAATAGTCTGTATTTAAGGTATGTATAATTGATGCATAGCCTAACATTATTTATCTAAGGTATGCATAATTTAACATTATTTAAGGAATGCGAAATTTAACATTCTTCATTTAAGGTATGCATTATGTATGCATAATCAACATTCTTTATTTAAGGTATGCATAATTTATGCATAATCTAATATTCTTTATTTACGGTATGCAGGATTCAACATTATTAAGGTATGCTTAATTTAACATTATTTAAGGAATGCACAATTTAACATTCTTTATTTAAGGTATGCATAATTTAACATTATATAAGGTATGCTTAATTAAACATTATTTAAGGAATGCACAATTTCATATTCTTTACTTAAAGTATGCACAATGTATGCATAATCTAACTTTCTTTATTTAAGGAATGCACAATCTAACATTCTTTATTTAAGATAAGCATAATATTATATGCTTTATTTGAGGAATGCATAACTAAGCTTTATTTAAGATATACATAGTTTAATATTCTTTATTTAAGGACGTGCAATCTAACAGTCTTTATTTAAGATATGCATAATTTTACCTGCTTTATTTGAGGCATGAATAATTCAGCATTCTTTATTTCAGTTATGCATAATTCGACCTACTTTACAAAAGGCAAATTCCGGCAAAAAAAAAAAAAAAAAAAAAAAACAAAAAAAAAAAAAAAAAACCCCCCCCAACCCCCCCCCTCATACATAAAACATTTGAACGTGTAAATGCAAATGGTGGCCGCTGGCATAAACAGAGGCACCTCAGAATAAAAACATGAGAAGGATGAGGATCAAATCAAGAATTTCTCTCATTTCCACCGAACAACGAAATTGCAAATATTCCGGACATTTTCTCACATACGCGGTGTCAGTTTTACGCTGGATTATCGCATTAAAGATCTGCTCAGACAGGAGATCTGCAGGACCTGCGCTGAATGCAAGATCTTTTGGCCATCTCCTTAATTGTGAGGAAGAGGTAGGTATTCCGGGAATTGTAGGTGTGTATATATATATATATATATATATATATATATATATATATATATACTATATGTCTGTCTGTGTTTTTATATTATATACATATATATATATATATGCACAATCACACACATACTATATATATATATATATATATATATATATATATATATATATATATATATATATTATATATAAGACATGTATACAGATATACGTTTTTATATGCGTGTACATATATGTATGTATTTGTATATATAAATATACATATATATATACAGGCATATATCAAAATGCATACATATACATGCATATATACGTTCCAGTTTCTCACGAGAGAGGCTCTGAATTTGAATTGAGCGAAAATCGAGACGCATCTAGCATGCTCAGTCAAATCCAGTAGTCTCTCTGCTGACTTCATTAGTGAAACTTAAAGTACCTGGTAGCTAGTCAACTTCAGTGAGTTGTTACTAGGGCGATTAGAGGCGCGAACGTGAAGCGTCTCCAAACACTTAAACGAGTCGGTGTGTGGCTAAGAAGTACTTGTGAGTTTCGGAAATATATTGCACCTGTGGGTTCATCCATCATTTATTGGTCAGTGAATGTTTGAAATAATGACTCCTGTATTCTTCTCCTTACAAATCAACCCATCTAATGGATAAAAGTAATTTTGCCTAAAAAAAACACTTGAACATTTCTTTATACTATCTTTTCTCTGTAGTGGATGCAGGACGCTGCTAAATTGGAGGTCTTAGAAAAGATATTCTTTACCCTTGAAGTCCGCATTGGACGAACAGGAAAAAAGGAGACCAAAAGAAAGAGCAAGGAGCGAAAGAAGGAAGCTGATATCAGAAGGAAAAGAAAAAGGAGGTTCATTTCTTAACGACCTCCCAGACATTCATAGAGCTACGAATTCGTATGAAACGAACCTGTGATTGCGATCTGCTCATTTGACGATATCTGATTCCCTGCAGGGTGAGATCACTTGCCTAGTTGCCCTTTAAATCTAAAGCTTGTGAGCTAGATTGATTTTCTTGAGCAACAATTAATTTGTGAGTGTGTGTGTGCGCGTGTGCGTGCGTTCTGGATTGCTTGTGCTTGTGATGGGTATATCAGATTCACATCAACCGTGCATTTGATGGCTAGGCCCGTCCCTTACGACGCTCAGGATTGGCTGCTGATAAGCCAATCACAGGGCTGGAAACTCTTAGTCTCTCGAGAGAGTTCACGTAGGCAGGATGTACGTTCTACTTCTCCTGAATAGTACGTCTTTCAAAAGTATCCTTCAGGAGAGATGGAGCATACACCCTACCTATGTGAACTCTCGAGAGACTGAGAGTTTCCAGCCCTGTGATTGGCTTATTAACAGCCAATCAGGAGCGTCGTAAGGGGCGGGCCTATAAATCGTATGCACGGTGATGTGAATCTAATATAAGAGTGTGGGTTTGGCGCCTTTGTTGGTAGCCCGTAACACTTTAGCTTTGGTTCTTGCTGCTCCAGATCATATCTTGTCACTGGGCCATTTCATCAGCAGTTACTAAGCATAGGTCTATGGGCACATTCACGCATATCTGCATATGTATAGTGCGTCACTCCCGTGTGGGCTTTGCCTTCCATTCCAGGCATTATACTTTGGGACGAAGTTGTCAGACTCAAATATATATATGTACGAGCATTTCATATACATTAAATGAATGTATTTTATGTGAATAGTGATTGTATTTGATCCTTACCACTATACCGCAAACGGATCTTCAATATATGACTGCTTTCAGCGTTTTTTTGAACATCGTTTCTAACGTTCAGCCAACCCTCAGGTCAACTAAATACTCCCCTTGCATATACTCATGAACCCTGTGCACCATTTTAACATGCAATCATCAACAATTAGAGCGGCGCGCCTTTCTCTTTTGCAACGGGCTCCATTCGTCCCTATACAAGTAAGGGACCATTATCACTATCATTATCAACTCCCCCGTCATCATTATCATCCTTTTCTTCATTCCTCATAATACGATTGAGGGAAAGAAGAGAGGAATGGAAGGAGGTCAGACCAAGCGGAGAGTACCTGAGGTAGGTTCCTACCTCCCACAAACAATTACTGCTAATTTATGGGAGTCAGGTTACCGCACATTTCACCTATAATATGAACTCGGGTCACGTTAACGCATTGCTAACAAGTACTTTCGCCATGTGCCGGTTTTAATTGGCCCATACAAGCATCGAGAGAAAAGAGAGGAAAAACATTTCGGGGACCAACTGGCCCCTCAACTTTGCCCTACGGAGTACTACTTCGGGGTAGGGGCTCGCTTCGGCGTTATTATCAGGAGTCACGGGTGATTGCCTTTGTGCCCCTATGCCCCGGGTGCGTTTCTGAGAGAGAGAGAGAGAGTCTGACATGCAGAGAGCGAGAGTCTGCCATACATAGAGAGAGAGGAAGAGAAAGAGGGTCAGACATACAGAGAGAGAGAGAGAGAGAGAGTCAGACGCAGAAAGAGAGGGAGAGAGTCAGACATACAGAGAGAGAGAGAGAGAGAGAGAGAGATACATAGAGAGAGAGAGGAAGAGAGAAAGAGAGGAAGATATAGAGAGAGAGAGAGAGAAGAAGAGAGAAAGAGAGTCTGACATACAGAGGGAGAGAGAGAGAGGCGGGGGGGTTGTTGAGAAAGCATGACATACAGAGAGAGAGAGAGAGAGAGAGGAAGAGAGAAAAAGAGTCAGACATACAAAGAGAAAGAGAGACAGAGTCAGCATACAGAGAAAGAGAGAGTGAGTCAGACATGTAGAAAGCGAAAGTCTGCCATACATAGAGAGAGAGGAAGAGAGAAAGAGAGTCAGACATACCTTACCTTACAGACCTTACAGTTCGTTCGGGTTGCCCCAGGTCCCTCAGTGTGAGGCGCCTCTAATGTCTACCAGAGAGTTGCTAGTACATCTTCCGGTATATTTTGCATCTTCCAATCTTGGATGGTCTGGGATGCAGTTTAGATATTTGTCGAGCTTATTCTTAAACACATCTACGCTCACTCCTGATATATTCCTCAGATGAGCTGGCAACGCATTGAATAGACGCTGCATTATCGATGCTGGTGCGTAGTGGATTAATGTTCTGTGTGCTTTCCTTATTTTTCCTGGTATAGTTTTGGGCACTATTAATCTACCTCTGCTTGCTCTTTCTGATATTTTTAGTTCCATGATATTTTCTGTTATTCCTTCTATCTGTTTCCATGCCTGAATTATCATGTAGCGTTCTCTTCTCCTTTCTAGACTATATAATTTTAAGGATTGTAGTCTTTCCCAGTAGTCTAGGTCCTTAACTTCTTCTATTCTAGCTGTAAAGGACCTTTGTACACTCTCTATTTGTGCAATATCCTTTTGATAGTGTGGGTACCATATCATATTGCAATATTCAAGTGGACTACGAACATATGTTTTATAAAGCATAATCATGTGTTCAGCTTTTCTTGTTTTGAAGTGCCGTAACAACATTCCCATTTTTGCTTTACATTTTGCCAACAGAATGGCTATTTGATCATTGCATAACATGTTCCTATTCATCATCACACCAAGGTCTTTAACTGCTTCCTTATTTGTGATTGTCTCATTATTAGGTCCCCTATATGCATATAGCTTTCCTTCTCTGTCTCCATAATTTATGATTCAAATTTATCAGAGTTAAATACCATCCTATTTACCTCTGCCCAATCATATACTTTGTTAAGGTCTCTTTGTAGAGCGTTCCTATCTTCATCACAAGTAATTTCTCTACTTATTCTTGTGTCATCAGCGAAACTACTCACTACCGAATCCTTAACATTACTGTCTATGTCTTCAATCATAATAACAAACAATATTGCAGCTAGCACCGTACCTTGTGGCACACCGGATATTACCTTGGTTTCATCCGATTTCTCATCGTTTGCAATAACTATCTGTTTTCTGTTGTGTAAAAATTCTTTTAACCATCTTCCTACTTTATCTACGATATTGTGTTTTCTAATTTTCTTTGCTAATATATTATGGTCTACTTTGTCAAAAGCTTTTGCAAAGTCTAGATAAACCACATCTGTTTCATTTCCGCTTTTCATATTTTTGAATATGTTCTCACGGTGGACTAACAGTTGGGTTTGTGTACTTTTTCCGGGTACGAAACCGTGTTGTCCTATATTAAACAAATTATTTTTTATTAAATGTTTCATAATATTTTTCTTCATTACCCTTTCATACACTTTCATAATATGTGATGTTAGACTCACAGGCCTATAATTACTTGCCTCTAGTCTTGATCCACTTTTGAAAGTAGGGGTGATATATGCTAATTTGTGCTCATCATAAATCTTGCCTGTATCTACACTTTGTCTTAATAATATTGCAAGTGGCTTTGCGATAGAATGAACTACTTTCTTTAACAAAATAGCAGGGACTCCATCCGGCCCTGCAGCAGCTCCATTTTTAATTTCATTAATTGCTTGCACAATATCAGCTTCATTAATTTCTATGTCAGCTAAATATTCACTATTTTCGTCCCTTACTTCTATATCATTATCTTCATTATCTATTCTAGGGGTGAATTCTCTCTTATATCGTTCTGCCAGTATGTTGCAAATTTCCTTTTTTTCATTCGTTAATCTCCCTTCAATTCTCAGAGGGCCTATTTCTATTCTTCTTTTATTCATCTTCTTCGCATATGAGTATAATAGTTTTGGGTTTTTGCTTGATATTTAATAGGGTTTTTTCTTCCAAGTCCCGTTTTTCATTTTCTTTTGATTGATATCTTTTGTTCTGCATTTCTATCTTACTTTTTAGTTCTATAACTTTCCATGCATTTTTTTCTTTTGCAAGACCTTTTTTCCACTTTCTGATTTTCTGGAACAAGATCCTTCTGTCTCTTGGTATGCATGAATGATGTTTACTTTTCTTCTTCGGTATATATTTATCCACTATTTTCTCCAATATATAATATCTCCGTATTTACCCTTATGTCATCACTTACGAAAATGTTATCCCAATCTTTGTTTAATTCTTCATTAATTTCTGACCATTTTATATTTTTACTGTAGAAGTTGTATTTTCCATATCCTTCCCACTTTTTCATTTCTTGCTTATCTCTATTTTCACTTGCTTTGGAATGAAACTGTTAATTCTATGACATTATGATCTGAAATACTCGCATTATAAACTATTATTTCTTTAACATAATTCATCTCGTTCACAAATACTAGGTCTAAAGTATTTTCCTTTCTTGTTGGCAGGTGATTTATTTGTTGAATGTTGTATTCTAGTAGCATATCTAATAGCTTTTCAAATTGCCTCTTATCTTATGCACTACTATTACTCTCTTTTTTATATGTATAAGTACAACCACAGTCTCCTATTCGTTCTTTCCATTCTACGAAAGGAAAGTTGAAGTCACCAGATAGGAGAATAGTCCAGTCCTTGTGATTTCTACATATATCATCCAATTTTTTCAATTATTAAGTCAAACTCTTTAGTATTAGGAGGTCTATATATTACTATGTTCATCAATTTTTCAGATTCAAATTCTACCGCTATTAGTTCACATTCTGAGTTACTATATTTCTCATATATTTTTCCTTGTTTTTTGTCTTTCCCATATATTGCGGTTCCCCCTTGATTCCTATTTTTTCTATCTGATCTATAAGTTTGGAACCCTTTTATTTGATCATCATTCCCAGTCTCTTGGGAATACCAGGTTTCACTTATATTCATTATATCTATTTTCTTTTCATTTTGGGTTAGTTCTTCTAAGTACTCTATTTTTCTTTTTGAGTTACTCGTAACTAAACCCTGCGCATTCATCACTATGATGGTTTGCGTGTTTTCATCCTTCATTTAATATTGGTAGTAATAAGGATTTTCCCATGTCTCTTTCCTCTGTTCTGGTATGTTGTTCTTTTTTTCATTTCCAGAAATTCTGACATTAAAAAATCCAACTTTTTCCATAATATTTGATCTTCCTTCATCATAATTATTCATTTTGTGTCTGAATCTGCAATTTTCTCCGTTTCTGCAATATCCTCTTGCATAATAAATACAGTTATTATCTCTTGAGTAGAATTTCGGAGCTGATGCTTTGAAATTTTTTGCTGACACCTCTGCATATCTCATTGGTGGTTTGCTTTTCTCTTTTACCTGATATTCTTGATTTCTCTCATTTGTTTTGTTTCTTTCTTATTTTGGATTTTATTACTTGGTTGGTTATTTATTTGATTATGATTCATGGCTACAGGGTGCATATATTTGCATTTTTTGTCGAACTTACATCCTTTTCCTTCTTTTAGGTTTTTACATATTTTTGGATGCAGATCTCTGCAATCATCCCCATAGCCATCTAAGTATGCACATTTACCATATATTTCATAGTTTTGACATACCTTAGGATGTTTGTAGTAACATCTTTCTCCAAATCTGCAATTCCCTCTTTCAAAAGGTTGCAGATTTTGTCTTTCTTGTCTATTTTTTCCTCTTTCCCGTCATTGTGTAGATCTGGGTAGAGCCTCTTCGGGATTTTGCTTTTCTGTTGTCATATCGTAATTTATTTCTTCGTAGGTATGCTGCTTTATTGCCTCATATGTAGTATCAATGAGTATCTCTGCATCCATACTTTTATCTTGTTCTTTGTTTTCCTTATTTTTCTGTCATTTCATTTTTGTTTACTTCTCTTCCGTTTTTCCTCTCTTCTTCTTTTTCTTCTTCTTCTTCCTCTTCTTCTTCATCCTCAACTATTTGTACATTCAATCTTGATTAATAACGTTGTCTATCCATGATAGACATGTTGAACAAAAAATTCTTGTATCTTTTCTCAAATCTTGCATTACCTCAGCACACTGTGGATGGGTCGGAATGTTGCATGCAGCACATTTTCTGATTAGGTTTTGTGGATTGACTATGCTATACCAAACCTTACACAGTTTGCATGCTTTTGGCATTCTTTTTCCTAATGCATCAATTAGGATATTCACAAGATTCACCTTATTCATTTTCTTTGTCGGAATATGTTGGTTTATGTATATTTTCTTTATGAGTCTCTTGACCACTTGGATTTTATTTGGAACTTCTTCAATTATTTTCAAGATGTTTTCATTAGATTTGTTCCAGTTTGAAGGATTATATCCTTCTAATATATCTATGAATGCTTTTGTATCTTTTTGGTTAGGACTGTTGCTGATTTCATAGATGAGAAATGTCAGTTCCCTTCCTGCTACCTCATCGTATTGCGAATCCGCCAAGCAAGCTAAATTACGCCACCTCTTCCCGCAGTTGGAACTTACTGCCATCTTGTTCTGATTTCAGTATTACACTTGTTAAACTAACTTAGAAGACGCTTTATCCTACTATTTTCACACTAATCTTATCACCGATAGTTCACGAACACTTCTAGATATTTCTCAAATTCTAGTCGTATGTTAAACTTGTGATATCTGTTGATTAATCTGACTTCACGCGGGTACGTCTCACCAAGCAAGATGGCTACTACGAGAGGGAGAGAGAGAAAGAGGGAGGGAGGGAGAAACAGACGCAAAGAGAGAGAGAGAGAGAGGCAGACATACAGAGAGAGAGAGAGAGAGTCAGCATACAGAGAGAGAGAGAGAGAGAGAGAGGGAGAGTCAGACATACAGAGAGAGAGAGAAAGAGAGAAAGAGAGAGGAGAGAAGAACAGAGAGTCGGCATACAGAGAGAGAGAGAGAGAGAGAGAGAGAGAGTCAGCATACAGAGAGAAGAGAGAGAGAGAGAGAGAGAGAGAGAGTCAACATACAGAGAGAGAGAGAGAGAGAGAGAGAGAGAGAAAGAGAGAGAGAGAAGACAGAGAGACAGCAGACAGAGAGAGAGAGAGAGAGAGAGAGAGATGGAGAGAGAGAGAGAGTCAGGCATACAGAGAGAGAGAGAGAGAGAGAGAGAGAGAGATCAACCATACAGAGAGAGAGAGAGAGAGAGAGAGTCAGACATACAGAGAGAGAAAGAGAGAGAGAGAGGGTCAGACATACAGAGAGAGATACAAACAGACAAACAGACAGACAGACAAAGAGAAAAGACTAATTGCTTGGCAGACAAATACTGTAGAAGTACATGAAACCTGATAGACTGCGCAACGATTATCACAGCACGTTAAATGACTGCGCAATGACGTACATTACACAGAGCGCAGACAGTGATCAAGACCATTCGTTAACCTTTTTTCCTCTTAGAGTTCGCACACAAACGTACTTAGTGCATTATTTAACTAGACCCCTATCGAGCAATGTGCCTCGCTGTCGAACTTCTCAGTTCCAGAGGTCCTTTATTCCTTACACCGTTGGTCTGTGGAAGGTTCCTTGAGGATGTCTTGCAACTGGAGCTTCAGAAGTTCAAGCAAGGCTTTACTACATTAAAACTATTCTCCTTGCACCTCTTTATGTATTTCCCTTTACCTCCTCTTAATTCTTCCTAATGAACACCATATTCTTTAGAAATTGAATTTCAAGTCAATAGTCGCTGTGGGGTTGTTTTGTATGAATATGTTTCATACTCTGAATAATAATAATAATAATAATAATAATAATAATAATAATAATAATAATAATAAGAGGCAACAGAATCAACCATCTGATGTTCATGGACGACATCAAGCTGTATGGTAAGAGCATTAAGGAAATAAATACCCTAATCCAGACTGTAAGGATTGTATCTGGGGACATCAGGATGGAGTTTGGAATAGAAAAATGCGCCTTAGTCAACATACAAAAAGGCAAAGTAACGAGAACTGAAGGATGAGACAGGATACAAATACCTGGGAATAATGGAAGGAGGGGATATAAAACACCAAGAGATGAAGGACACGATCAGGAAAGAATATATGCAGAGACTCAAGGCGATACTCAAGTCAAAACTCAACGCCGGAAATATGATAAAAGCCATAAACACATGGGCAGTGCCAGTAATCAGATACAGCGCAGGAATAGTGGAATGGACGAAGGCAGAACTCCGCAGCATAGATCAGAAAACCAGGAAACATATGACAATACACAAAGCACTACACCCAAGAGCAAATACGGACAGACTATACATGACACGAAAGGGAGGAGGGAGAGGACTGCTAAGTATAGAGGACTGTGTCAACATCGAGAACAGAGCACTGGGGCAATATCTGAAAACCAGTGAAGACGAGTGGCTAAAGAGTGCATGGGAAGAAGGACTAATAAAAGTAGACGAAGACCCAGAAATATACAGAGACAGGACAATGACAGACAGAACAGAGGACTTGCACTACAAACCGATGCACGGACAATACATGAGACAGACTAAAGAACTAGCCAGCGATGACACATGGCAATGGCTACAGAGGGGAGAGCTAAAGAAGGAAACTGAAGGAATGATAACAGCGGCACAAGATCAGGCCCTAAGAACCAGATATGTTCAAAGAACGATAGACGGAAATAACATCTCTCCCATATGTAGAAAGTGCAATACGAAAAATGAAACCATTAACCACATATCAAGCGAATGCCCGGCACTTGCACAGAACCAGTACAAAAAGAGGCATGATTCAGTGGCAAAAGCCCTCCACTGGAGCCGGTGCAAGAAACATCAGCTACCTTGCAGTAATAAGTGGTACGAGCACCAACCTGAGGGAGTGATAGAAAACGATCAAGCAAAGATCCTCTGGGACTATGGTATCAGAACGGATAGGGTGATACGTGCAAGTAGACCAGACGTGACGTTGATTGACAAAGTCAAGAAGAAAGTTTCACTTATTGATGTCGCAATACCATGGGACACCAGAGTTGAAGAGAAAGAGAGGGAAAAAATGGATAAGTATCAAGATCTGAAAATAGAAATAAGAAGGATACTACGATCCCAAGATCCCTGAAAAGGAATCTAGAAAAACTAGACGATGAAGTAGCTCCAAGACTCATGCAGAAGAGTGTGATCCTAGAAACGGCCCACACATAGTAAGAAAAGTGATGGACTCCTAAGGAGGCAGGATGCAACCCGGAACCCCACACTATAAATACCACCGGGTCGAATTGGAGGACTGTGATAGAGCAAAAAAAAAAAAAAAAAAAAAAAAAAAACCTTTATTAAAAGTAGAGATTCTTCTCTATTTTCCGAATCTCTACAAGTGTAAAAGCTGCTGAAGTAGCCATTACGTTTAATAAAGTATGCTTGAGAGAGGGTCTGCTTCCTAAGTACAACAACAACAACAATAATAATAATAATAATAATACTAATAATAATAATAATAATAATAATAAGTATGTTGTCAAGTATACCGAGCACCATTGCCTAACATTATAATACCCTGAGATCTGTCAGGCAGAGTAATATGCCCAGTTAACCTTAACACTGATGGATCGATCGATTTGCTGCTGTTATTATATTTAACTAGATTTATACCAACGCTGGTTATTGCTGTTCTTAGGAACCTGTAGTTTTTTTTTTTTTTTTTTTTTTTTAATGTAATTAACTCCCCACATAACCTTTTGCTTCTTTCTTCCCTTAAGTATATCTTAGTTTTACCAAATCACTGAGCTGATTAACAGCTCTCCTGGGAAGGATTAGATATTCTTTACGTGGCTAGGAACCAATTGGTCACCTAGCAACGTGACCTACAGCTTATTGTGGGGTCCGAACCACATTATATCGAGAAATGAATTTCTATCACCAGAAATACATTCCTCTGATTCCACGTTGGACGCACCGAAAGTCGAACTTGCCTCTCTCTAGTTAGTTAGTAAACGTATCTACAAAATAATATTAAACACTTCTTTTGTAGGAAACGAGATGCTAGAATGAAAGACTACATGTAGTGGTACAAAAAATAATAAACAAACAAAACAAACATGTATGCCTCGCTCTTCAAACAACGCCTAACTACCGCGAACAACAAACTAATTAATGTTTCTAATACTTAAGTGGAGATTTTACCACCGGCAAGACGTACAGGTAAGTGAGGTCAGCACGGGTCATCTTACCTGCTCAGACTAGTAATTAATGACTCTTGTATTCAATTAACTTGGCCGTCTTTTCAATGGTCTATTTGTTTTCCTTCTATCTGTTCCGTAATGTTCTGTTTTATTGTTTTCCTCGAAGGACCACTGCGCATTTTCATCATTTCTAACATTAGACAGCAGACTGCGCAGGTGAATTACAAATGAAATTAGAGCTAATGATTTATTGGTTATTCCGTTCTCTATCTTTTAATTTCAAAATTTTTGGTTTTCAGATAAAAATTATGCGATGACTAAAAGAAAGTATGGGTTACAAATTCACAGAAGCCCTTCTAAAGGACAGCAAATGCACAGCGCATAAACTTTTTTTCACAGCGTCAGACTTAGCTACATTTTTTAGATGACCTCTCCATTACGCCACCGTTTCAATTTGCGACATTGCTGTTAACAGATTATGTCTGTCCAAGCTCCAAGATCCTTCTGAATGACTTCTAAGAAGTTTTGGATAAGAGACACCGAACCGAGCATTGGAATTTATGCCGGTTTCGTTTGTCGTCTTCAAAGTTGACCTTTATGTTAATCAAGGGATCAACTATAATCAGGATTTAGCTACAAGCAAAAAAAAAACATTTCTTTTAAGCTACAAAAGTCCTTTAATACCCAATTCGCTCTACCTCGGAATTAATACATTTTCATGTACGTTAACCGAAAGGGAACTGTTCTAGTTGGCCAGGTCGGTTAAGGCGTCACTGAAGTCCTGATTTCGCCTCTATGCGCTGGTTCGAATCCACGAGAGGACGAAATAATTATCAACTAAAAAAAATTCTCCTTCGTTTAACATATAGGAATGTAAATAAATATATTAATGCCGAGGTAGAGCAAATTGGATATTAAAGGACATTTGTAGCTTAATGTGTGTGTGTGTGTGTATATATATATATATATATATATATATATGTATGTATCTTTATGCACACACACACACACACACACACACACATATATATATATATAATATATATATATATATATATATATAATATATATATATAATACTACATATGTGTGTGTGTCACTGAGTCACTACTAATGCATGAATATGAAAGGAGAAACCTCATAATTCATTTTAACGATTTGCTAACGTCATTGTCATAAACTGAAAGCCAATCACCAGTCTATTCAACTCCAAAGCATGAAGAACATTGAGAGCTGACTGATAGAGAATTACATGGCGTTACACAATGAGGAAAGAAAGCAAAATCCTCCGCTTTGTAAATATGCCTGACTTATCTGCAGACTTGTGGAAAGGAATCGTTTTCAGAATGAGTCAATAAATCCCCTGCGTAAGGACTGACAGAATGAAAGGGGTCGCTAGCAAAGCAGAACGCAGTATATGACTAGGCCTTTTTACACTCATTGTTATTATCATCATTATTCAGAAGATGAACACTTTTCACGCTTTCTATTATTATCATTATTCAAAGATGAACCCTTTTTACACTTATTGTTATTATCATCATTATTCAGAAGATGGACACTTTTTACTCTTATTATTATTATTATTATTATTATTATTATTATTATTATTATTATTATTATTATTCAGAAGATGAAACCATTTCACAATTGTTATTATTATTATCATTATTCAGAAGATGAACCTTTTTTACACTTATTATTATTATTCTCATTATTCAGGAGATGAACCTTTTTAAAATTTATTATTATTATTATTATTTATTTTTTTTTCTCTCTCTATCACAGTCCTCCAATTCGACTGGGTGGTATTTATAGTGTGGGGTTCCGGGTTGCATCCTCCCTCCTTAGGAGTCCATCACTTTTCTTACTATGTGTGCCGTTTCTAGGATCACACTCTTCTACATGAGTCCTGGAGCTACTTCAGCCTCTAGTTTTTCTAGATTCCTTTTCAGGGATCTTGGGATCGTGCCTAGTGCTCCTATGATTATGGGTACGATTTCCACTGGCATATCCCATATCCTTCTTATTTCTATTTTCAGATCTTGATACTTATCCATTTTTTCCCTCACTTTATCTTCAACTCTGGTGTCCCATGGTATTGCGACATCAATGAGTGATACTTTCTTCTTGACTTTGTCAATCAACGTCACGTCTGGTCTGTTTGCACGTATCACCCTATCCGTTCTGATACCATAGTCCCAGAGGATCCCCCCCCCCCCCCCCCACCCCCCCCCCCCCCCCAGAGGATCTTTGCCTGATCGTTTTCTATCACTCCTTCAGGTTGGTGCTCGTACCACTTATTACTGCAAGGTAGCTGATGTTTCTTGCACAGGCTCCAGTGGAGGGCTTTTGCCACTGAATCATGCCTCTTTTTGTACTGGTTCTGTGCAAGTGCCGGGCATTCACTTGCTATGTGGTTTATGGTTTCATTTTTCGTATTGCACTTCCTACATATTGGAGAGATGTTATTTCCGTCTATTGTTCTTTGAACATATCTTGTTCTTAGAGCCTGATCTTGTGCCACTGTTATCATTCCTTCAGTTTCCTTCTTTAGCTCTCCCCTCTGTAGCCATTGCCAATTGTCATCGCTGGCTAGTTCTTTAGTCTGTCTCATGTATTGTCGTGCATTGGTTTGTTGTGCCAGTCCTCTGTTTCTGTCTGTCTTCTCCTGTCTCTGTATATTTCTGGGTCTTCGTCTACTTTTATTAGTCCTTCTTCCCATGCACTCTTTAGCCACTCGTCTTCACTGGTTTTCAGATATTGCCCCAGTGCTCTGTTCTCAATGTTGACGCAGTCCTCTATACTTAGTAGTCCTCTCCCTCTTTCCTTTCGTGTTATGTATAGTCTGTCCGTATTTGCTCTTGGGTGTAGTGCTTTGTATAGTCATATGTTTCCTGGTTTTTCTGATCTATGCTGCAGAGTTCTGCCTTCGTCCATTCCACTATTCCTGCGCTGTATCTGATTACTGGCACTGCCCATGTGTTTTATGGCTTTTATCATATTTCCTCCATTGAGTTTTGACATGAGTATCGCCTTGAGTCTCTGCATATCTTTCCTGATCGTGTCCTTCATCTCTTGGTGTTTTATATCCCCTCCTTCCATTATTCCCAGGTATTTGTATCCAGTCTCATCTATGTGTTTGATGTTGCTCCCATCTGGTAGCTTTATCCCTTCAGTTCTCGTTACTTTGCCTTTTGTATGTTGACTAAGGCGCATTTTTTTCTATTCCAAACTCCATCCTGATGTCCCCAGATACAATCCTTACAGTCTGGATTAGGGTATCTATTTCCTTGATGCTCTTACCATACAGCTTGATGTCGTCCATGAACATCAGATGGTTGATTCTGTTGCCTCTTTCTTGAGTTGGTACCCGGCATCCATCTTCTGTAGTACTTTTGTCATGGGAATCATGGCTACTACGAAGAGTAGTGGGGACAGTGAGTCGCCCTGGAAGATCCCTCTCCTGATATTAACCTCTGCTAGTCTTATTCCAGAGCTTGTAAGTATTGTATTCCAGTTGCGCATTGTATTTTTGATGAAGCTGATGGTTTTTGTTTTTCCTCTCCCCCATATATTTTCAGGCATTCTATTAGCCATGTGTGTGGTATCATGTCGAAGGCTTTCTTATAGTCTGTCCATGCCATGCTTAGGTTGGTCTTCCTTCTCCTACTGTTCTTCATTACCATTTGTCTATCAGGAGCTGGTCTTTGTGCCCCTACACTTCCTTCTGCAGCCTTTCTGTTGGTGGGGGATGGTGTTTGTCTCCTCTAGGTAGTTGTATAGCCTTTCACTGATGATACCTGTTAGTAACTTCCACATTATTGGTAGGCAGGTGATAGGCCTGTAGTTACTGGCTATATTTCCCTTACTCTTGTCTTTTTGTACTAAGGATGTTCTTCCTGTGGTCATCCATTTGGGTGCTTGGTGATTTAAGATACAATGCTGGAGTTGTTCTGCTATTCGTGGGTGTAGGGCCTTGAAGTTTTTGAGCCAGTATCCATGGACTTCATCGGGACCTGGGGCTTTCCAGTTTGGCATTTTCTTTAGTTGGTGTCTGACTGTGTCTGTCGTGATGTCTGTGAATCTTTGTTTTATTCTCCCTGTTTCTTCTTCCTTGACTTCCTGGAGCCATGTTGCATGTTTGTTGTGTGATACCGGATTGCTCCATATGTTTTCCCAGAGTGTCTTACTTGGTTCGGCTTCAGGAATTTCTGGGTGGTTGTCTTCCCCTCTTAGTTGGCTGTATAGTCTTTTCTGGTTGGTTTCGAATAGTTTGTTCTGTTGGTATCCCTTATTCCTGTTCGTGTACCGTTGGATCTTATTTGTGCTTTGGCCTTTAAGCCTCTGTTTTACATCTTCTATTGTGTTGTTTAGTCCCCTCTCTTGTACTTTGTATTTCTCGTTTAGTTCCTCCCTTGTTTTCTTGCTTCTTAGCCTTTTTTCTGCCATCTCTTTCAGTTTACTCAAGTCAGATCTCATCACCATGATTTGCTTTTCCAGGCGCCTTTTCCAAGGAGGTTGCTGTTTTGGTTTCTGTTGGGTTGGTTGTGCTGGTGGTGTTGGTGTTCGAATCCCCATCAGTTCTGCTACTAATCTTGCTCCTGCATATGTCAAGTTATTTGTTTCTGTGATACTGGTGGTGTGTATTATGCCCATTATTTCATTGACCTCACTTGTTTTCTCCCTTAATTTCTTCGGTGTTGTATGGCTTTCCATGGAGGGGATCTTTGTTCTCTCTGTATCTGGCTCCATCCATTGTCTAATCTTTTCTACCCATTCTGTCCTCTCTGTTATTTCGTCGGTGTTTCTTCGTGTGTCGTTGTTTGATACCTCCATTATTATTATTATTATTATTATTATTATTATTATTATTTCTTATTATTATTATTATATTATTATTATATTATTATTCAGAAGATTAACTTCATTCATATGGAACAAGCCCACAAGAGCCATCGACGTGAAATTCAAGCCTCCTACGAATACGATGTCCATCTGAAAAAGGTAACAGAAAGGATTAGGAAATACAGAAGGAAGAGATCAATTAGAAAAGAAAAAATAAATTAACAAACTAATTAACATAGAAATAAAAGTAAATTAATCAACAGAAATAAAAGTGAATGATTAAAATACGATAAGAATCGCTTTAGGGTAATAATGCACTACACTTCGTCTGACCTTTTGGAGATCTAGTTGCGAAGCATCCTTAGGCTGTCGAAATTTGATGAAACTTGAAAAAAACACAACCTGTTCCTTCATTTGCTCTTTTTTCCAAATTCCTCCACCCGGAGATAAAATCACCCTGAAAGTTTTTCCAAGTAACATTTAAGAACAGAGTCCGGTCTGCATTCATAGCATCAACATTCAAATGGCGAGGCCGTTGCAAACCTCTTCAAAGCCGTTGTTGTAATGATCTCAGATGATGTGAATTGTCTGCAGAGTCATGGAATTTTGACGAACAGAAATTTTACTGCTAATAACATCCTGGAATGTCACAGTTTCTTGGTCCAAGAGCGGCCTTTGCTTTGAATCTCATCTTGAACTGGCTTTGAAGACATCCGACGAATGCAAGCGATGGAATGCACTTGGATTAAAATATTCTTGAAAAGTAAAGTCAAAGGTTACATTTTTTCCCCTTTTTTTGTATTTTGATTCTGAGTACAGGTCGTATGTGCATCGGTTAATGCACTTTTCAGAAAAGACAACAGGTAGTAGTTGTGTGCTGGAAACGGTAGAGTATTTAGTCAACCTGAAATGAAAAACGTTGAACTCTGACGACTAACACCTAGATAAAGAGATCAGCACGCAGATAAGGAGAAACCAAGTTGATATTCATTAAATGGAGATAATATCTTCATCAAAGACGCGAGTCGCCAAAAGTCATTGGCACCAAACTAGAAGGTTTTAATTAAAAGTGCCCCCTGCTGGGCAACCTCCATTTCTGCGAGCCGTCCTCGGATCTGTGCACAAGATAATTATACCGCCAACGAACGAATAAGATTATTGCTACTGCCTTTACGTTCAATGGTCATTAGGATTCAAAAACATCCCTTTCATCGTCTGACATAATTTATGTTTAAAAGTCTAATTTATTGTAACGTTTAAATGAGGAGCAAGAGGCAAAAAAAAATTATAGTTTGCTGTTTTACAAGGACATTGGTCGGTACAGATTAGGCCAGCACGAGCTCTTGTACAATGGCGGCATGGAAGTGACTGTGAGGTGTAGATGTGAATAAGATGCATGGTGTGGACATCTGGACGCTAACCGCCATCAGCCGAGAGACATCCTCTCTCTCTCTCCCCCTCTGTCAGTTCATATACCCATCATTATAAAAAAAATCTGATAACTCATGAATTTCTAAGAATTAATTTTTCGTTATAATTAGCAACATTTCCTTGCTTACGATAACGGACCTGGCATCCTACTTCCAGCTACCTTATCAGTTTACGAAGTACGGGTGGACTGTACGGTAAACGTGTATGCATCAAGTTCTCAGACCCTAATTACGCGATGTATTAACCAAAATTTCAAAAGACCACTGTATTTATCTATTTTATAACATGTCTTTGTGGTTTATTTATTTCACGTCATGAATACGAAAACGCTCAAGTTTTGAAAAAATTCGATAAAAATAGTACTCTTAGACATGAGTAAAAGCTTTGAAATATGACCAGACGAGAGGACATTTTACTAAACATATAATTACACCTGTAATTATAGACATTAGCTTCTTCTGTAGAACGACTTTTAGAGGTTGGAGATACTTAGCATAAATTAACATTAGTACATACTCTAAAATGGCGTTCTCATAGGATTCTTGCCTGCAGATACCATTATAGCACTACAGTAATTCCTGAAGAGATTCAACTTACATTCTCTTGATAACTTCTCTTTGAATCTCAGCTTTGTCTGATTTCGCACCAACTATCTATAGTTCCCCATTTATGTCCAAGACTCAAGTTGTGGGGACTGATGCTTCTTTCATCTTTCAGAACTACGGAGTGGGCCTTTAACCAAAGTTTGTTTGCTTGTTTGTTTGTTGGTATGGTGTTTTTACGTTGCATGGAACCAGTGGTTATTCAACAACGGGACCAACGGCTTTACGTGACTTCCGAACCACGTCGAGATTGAACTTTTATCACCAGAAATACTCATCTCTCACACCCCGATGGAATACCCGAGAATCAAACTGGCGGCCACTGAGGTGGTACGCCAACACCATACCGACCACGCCACTGACCAAAGTTTGATCAGGTGTGAAAGGGAATGAGAGGCCTGCCACTTACCTTTGGGATCCATCCAACCACAGACACCAATGGAAGCAGTTACGGAAATTTAATTTGTAAGGGAAAAGCAATGTCGATAAGGAGAATGACGGTCACTCTTAAGGCACGGACGTTACAAGAACGAGGATGATCGTCGGCTACTAAAAGGAAGACAGTACTTGTGTTTGTTATCCGAGATACCGGTAATGGTTGTTATTACTCAACCAGTGATAGTACCATTTCATAGCGCTACATCATGGCCTGATGGTTTCAGTCCTTGCTTAGGTTTAGCTAGAATCTCAACTAGTGGGGGAACAAGATTCTCCACTATAGTCGATTTTTTTAAACCTGGCAAACTTGCACTTAACTTGCACTTAGCTGCTTGTCGCTGATTGGATGAATGTCGTGTTGTCCGAATCTCTCTGTTTTGTTTTCACGCTGTTTCAGAATTGTGATTATACGGCCATAGATTGAGATAAGAGTCAAATTATGTAATGTTATGTAACTGCCAATTGTAATAAACTTAAGTATTAAGAACTTACATACCAAATTATTGTATAATAGTTAACAGTTATGAAACAACACACTCCGAAGCTGTAGACTTGAAATATGTTTCAAACGCATGAACTTTAATGATTAAATTTCTAGCTAGATTTTTCGTGCAATCATGTCATTGGTTGTTTGAAAAAAAAAACATATTCATTGTACATTGCTGATGTTGTATAACGCCTAAGAACAAAATACTATCATAGAAATGTAAGCTTGTCAGAAAATTTGGGGTGGAGGAGTTGTGGGAGGAACAGCCTCGGGGTTGACAGAAAGTTGACGTACTCTCAGCGGGAGGTTCAAATGCGGGTTGTGGTGTTCTTGTCTTCATAAAATAATAAAGATGTTTATAAATCATAATGTTCGTTTTTTCCATTTCAAAACTTTAGTTGCTGTTGCTGTCGCCTTAATGATGTCTTTCATTGTCTTGCTAGGGCCCTGTAAAGTGAAACATTGAAAAACATTCATTATTATATTACGGCACTGACTGGTAAGCCTACTGCCAGCAGCATGTATATACCTGGTGTTTGAAGTGCCTTCATCTCTGCTTTGTTCCATATCGTCTCTTGTGGCCATGGCTGAAATAGGTGAAATCGACGACAGTGAGCCAACTGCTCGATAGCCGATTCTAAGCTGATTGATGATGGCTGTGTGTGCAGCAGACGACAACTCGCCAGCTGTTCCTTTCTCACCTCCTCCACCCCAAATGTTCGGCAAGCTTACATTTTCTACGATAGTATTTTGTTCTTAGGCGTTATACAACCTTCAGCAATGTACAATAAATACGTTTTGCTTTTTTCCAAACCACCAATGGCACGATTGCAATAAAAATCTAGCTAGAAATTTAAACATTAAAGTTCATGCGTTTGAAACATATTTCAAGTCTACAGCTTCGGAGAGTGTTGTTTCATAACTGTTAACTATTATATAATAATTTGGTGTGTAAGTACTTAATACTTAAGTTTATTACAACTGGTATTTACATAACATTACATAATTTGGCTCTTATCTCAATCTATGGCCGTATAATCACAATTCTGAAACAGTGTGAAAACAAAACAGAGAGATTCGGACAACACGACATTCATCCAATCAGCGACAAGCAGCTAAGTGCAAGTTAAGTGCAAGTTTGCCAGGTTTAAAAAAATCGACTATAGTTGAGATTTTAGCTAAACCTAAACAGATGATTTCAGTCATTGTTTAGGTTTACCTAGAATCTCAAGTTACCCTCGAATGGTCTGCTAATGATAGAATC
>NC_061090.1:49824248-49832863 GCF_015104395.2 Macrobrachium nipponense | reverse complement strand
AATGATAGAATCTTGATCGGCCTCTAGTTGAGATTTTAGCTAAACCTAAACATATGATTTCAGTCCTTGTTTAGGTTTAGCTAGAATCTCAACTAGTGGAAGAACAAGATTCTATCATTAGCAGGCCATTCGAAGTTACC
Organism: Macrobrachium nipponense; assembly: GCF_015104395.2. Taxonomy (NCBI): domain Eukaryota; kingdom Metazoa; phylum Arthropoda; class Malacostraca; order Decapoda; family Palaemonidae; genus Macrobrachium; species Macrobrachium nipponense. The sequence continues at coordinate 49,832,723 of NC_061090.1, read as the reverse complement.
TTCGAATGGCCTGCTAATGATAGAATCGTGATCGGCCACTAGTTGAGATTTTAGCTAAACCTAAACAGATAATTTCAGTCCTTGTTTAGATCTAGCTAGAATCTCAACTAGTGGAAGATCAAGATTCTAACATTAGGAGGCCACTCGAAGTTACCTTCGAATGACCTCCTAATGATATAATCTTGATCCTCCACTAGTTGAGATTTTAGCTAAACCTAAACAGATAATTTCAGTCCTTGTTTAGGTCTAGCTAGAATCTCAACTAGTGGAAAATCAAGATTCTAACATTAGGAGGCCATTCGAAGTTACCTTCGAATGACCTCCTAATGATATAATCTTGATCCTCCACTAGTTGAGATTTTAGCTAAACCTAAACAGATAATTTCAGTCCTTGTTTAGGTCTAGCTAGAATCTCAACTAGTGGAAAATCAAGATTCTAACATTAGGAGGCCATTCGAAGTTACCTTCGAATGACCTCCTAATGATATAATCTTGATCCTCCACTAGTTGAGATTTTAGCTAAACCTAAACAGATAATTTCAGTCCTTGTTTAGGTCTAGCTAGAATCTCAACTAGTGGAAAATCAAGATTCTAACATTAGGAGGCCATTCGAAGTTACCTTCGAATGACCTCCTAATGATATAATCTTGATCCTCCACTAGTTGAGATTTTAGCTAAACCTAAACAGATAATTTCAATCCTTGTTTAGGTCTAGCTAGAATCTCAACTAGTGGAGGATCAAGATTCTATCATTAGAAGGCCATTCGAAGTTACCTTCCAATGGCCTGCTAATGATAAAATCTGGATCCTCCACTGGTTGAAATTCTGGCTAAACTTAAACAAGTACTGAAACCATCAGGCCATGATGTAGCGCTATGAAATGGGGCTATCAAGGGTTGAGTAATAACAAAATCGCAGACCGTAAATGAGGATGGAAAGTACAACGGTTTCATTCCAGTAGACTTCATGTTGTTGTTTATGCCAGCAATAACTAATTCTCCTACGAGCAGCCCTTAATAATTAATGACTCGATCATGTCCAATGCCTGCCTTCTATTTCTAGATGCAATATATTATTTGCTGGAAGGGCAGGTAACGGGATTGAAAGTGAGTGCTCCGACTGAGATTACATATGGGGGAAGTGCAGTCTAATTATAGACTAATTTTACGCCGAATTAAGGTATGTAATGGCGATAATGGATATGGGCTAGAGCGCACAAACAGTTTATCGCACAGCCAAAACGCCTAATACTCGCAATGAAGAGATTAAGTTACATACTATAAAGGCAGTTGCCATTTTCGTGATTCTGAGCGTCGCTACTTCATAATAACGGAAGAAGGAAATGATTCAGTAAGGCGAAACACGAATTTTCGAGGGAGCTATTGCTTAATGCCAGTCATTCACTACAACGTAATCATTCTTCTCGACACTTTTCATAGTATCAATTATCTGCTCAAAATTAATTATATAATTTTATGGTAAAGTGGCCTTCTTATCAGCGTCTACGGACTTATTTATGAAAGCCGTTGAACACTGGCCGAATAAGGCCGGGGAAAAGAAAATTTTCTTTACAGCTACTTATTTTTTATCTTTTATTGGCGAAAATATACAATAATTTACAATTTTAACAGAATTACCTTCAGAATTTTATCCGAGAGTATTATTGTCTTTGTTGTAACAATACATAACCAGCTTTGATTCTACACATCTTTCTTTTTATATTTTTATTATTTGGACAGTTTTAAGAGGTTATATTCCCCATATATAAATAAACAAAAAAAGTAAACGTCATAATGTTGTAAAAATGACCCATTTATTTCGGGGCATGATGCAAATACGTCATCACGTAAATAAAACAAGAAATATAATAAAAACGAGTTCAGTCAGTTTCAATATTCAAAACCGGATTGACTTCGAGACCGAGTTTACTTCAACAAGATTTTATTTATGATATATAAAGCTTATATTAAGTCGCTTTAATATAATTCCCGTGAAATTACAAGAGGGCGTGCTGGCCCTCGCCATGATAACCATAGAACAGTCGGGTTATGCGGGCGAGGCAGAGGATTTACGGCACCATATATTTGGCCTCCAGAGCTGTATTTACTTTAAATTTCGGGCGATCAAAATTCGCTGGAAAATAAGGTCCCTCCGAGACTCAATTTGTATGGAATAAGGGAGGAAAATGGGCCTCTTCTACTTTCTCTCTCCGTTGTGTGCCCCGTATAAGACATTTATTAGATTATTATTTAATTACCAGAAGTTATCTAGGGAGTTGTGCTACTTGCGCAATATAATTAATTAATTAGCTGACGATTTCCTAATGATAGGTATATATGAATTGAGAGAGAGAGAGAGAGAGAGAGAGAGAGAGAGAGAGAGATATCATATTTTAGTAAATGTAAAAGGCAAAAGGTAAAGGCGCTGGTTTTAGCGAGTCCTTCAACAAAGTCATTTTGAAAGAAAAAGTGTCTTGCTGTCACATGTCGCCCAAGGTACAAGGTGAAAGTGAAAGTGAGGTTAGATCCTACGTCATTTTGAGGGAGTTTCGATATCTGTAATAATTTAACAGAGCGATGGTGTGCAATTATGATAATTACAGAGTTTTTTTACCCTAGCCTCTTAATTATTTATAAATTAACAGAAGGTAAATTGAATGGTTGTCGAGAAACCTTTATTAATCATCAAGGGGTACAAATATGTCTCTCTGGCTGCAATGTACATCGTGAACAATATTCTTCTGTACAATGTGCACTGAGTTTGGCAGGTGTACATATACAAAAGTGGTTTCTGTATAGACAGCCATTGTGTACCAAAAAGAACAGCGTTTTTTTCTTTACCCCCCACCTCGTAATCACTTCCTAATTAGCAGAAGGTAAATTGAATGGTTCTCCAGAAACCTTTGTTAATTAGCAATGTGCACTGAGTTTGACAGATGTGGTACACATACACAAGTGGTTTCTGTCACCGTTTTCGGGTTGGTTGGGCACTTGCAGATTATTTTTCGTTTCGTTTGAAAGTACGTTGATTAAAAGAAAAAAACCGTGCCCAAACCATAGCTTAGAATAATAGCCATTGTGCGCCAAAAAGGACACAACAATCATAATAGCAAACGGTTATAAGGATGCAAAAAATACGATCATTGTGGGATATTTGTATTCACGTATTATAAGAATGTTGTTGTGGGTTTTGGTACGTCACGAAGATGTTTGAAAAATTTGCGGTAATTTGCGTTGTCTGCTATCACCTTGTACAAGTAGTTACTGAAAATATGCGTATGTAAAGGTGCATGTGAGAGTTTTTTTTTTTTTTTTTTTTTTTTTTGCTTCATAATATAATGGCGAGATTCCACAGTGGAAGAAGCGATCTGACAAATCTACTACTTAAAAGACTGAGTCAGAGGGTATCTTAGACGACATATGGTTATCATAATTTTTTTCCGCCATGAAATTTCCGTGAATCAAATACAGATTTCTTCCATGTCTGACTCTATATCGTTTGTATTAAATGCGCAACCATTTAAATCGTATATGACTATACAGCATATGCATATAGATGGGACTAATTTGTGGAACACATAAGATGCCTAAAATTACGCAATCGCACACACACACACACACACACACACACACACACACATATATATATATATATATATATATATATATATATATATATATATATATATATATATATATATATATATATATATATATATATGTGTGTGTGTGTGTGTGTGTGTGTGTGTGTGTGTGTGTGTATGAGAGAGAGAGAGAGAGAGAGAGAGAGAGAGAGAGAGAGAGAATGTCATTCCTATCAGTCGTTTTTATATATTTATTATTGAATAACTAGATACCCCTAACGTCGAAAGTGTTCTTGAGTAGATCCACATTCAACTTTTTGAACATATCCAAGTTTCCACATCTTTTATTATTTCTTGGGACAACGTACTACGTAGATAGTCCTGGTGTTTTATATTTATAGGTGCTTTCCTGTACCTCTTTCGTATCTTGTCTCCATGAATCAACATTCTCAAATTTCCCCTTCTTCCGCGTCGAGTTTTGCTATTGGTAGCATATTTCTGTAAGTGGTCGTTAGCATGTCGTAATTACTCTTGAAATATTCCATTAGCCTTTTAATTAATTTCACCTTCAATGTCTTTAGGTTTTCCACATCCCTTTATTTCCCACCACAAATTACTCCATAGTCATATTACTATTATAATTAATATATTAATAAACATAATAAATGCCAACTGGATGATTCCGACGTTCATCATAATTACCCAACAACGACAGTTATGAAAACTACTCAGCGGCCAGTGGCTGTTTGGTCGTTATCGGATCCCGTCCTGGTTGAAGGCTACCTACTACTATGAGCTGAGGAGTTCACATGGTCACGTCAGCAGCAGCTGTAATTACCATTATTGCGGTGACGCGTGAATGTTTACTGGCACTGGGTGTTTAGTGAAATACTCGCATTCTTTTCGCTTTTTATTTATTATTTATTTATTTATTTATTTATTTATTTATTTGTATTGAGTGCTGAATATCGAAATAATAACGGTTTCGCTCACGCAACGAAAGGTAAATAATTTATTCTTTGCTGTTGTATTGTGTTTGTGTGATTAGTAGGATGTTTTGTAAGGGTAGTATTTGTTTATTTATAGAAATGGTCGATTGTTGAAAGCTTATGCGTATACTAAGCTATTTAGGTGTAAAGTTTCTGTTCCATGAGTGAATGATTTAAATAAATATGAATAGAGAAGGACGTGCGAGGAATTTGGGAACTACGTTTTCATATTCAAATTAGCTTTGTCGTACGAGGGTACGCCACCATACTGGGCCGGATTTGAGATCTACTCTTCGTATATTTTTCCAGGCTTCGGGGGGTAGATTTATTTGTATGTTCTTGAGATGAAAACGTATATAGTCATTCAGGATTCGTTTCGTTATTACATTCGTGGAGTTTAAAGAGTAGTAATTGATTTTTACCGTAGCGGGGTTAGTGTCTTCAGTGCACCTCATCTTGCGCTGTACCGTAAGCATTACATAAGGTTCTTTTCAGCGCCCCTTCGGACCATAGCTGCAGCCTCTTTCATCCCTTTTTATATAGTACGACCCCCTTCCATAATCTTTCATTCTTCTTACTCAACTGCCAGGTTTCCCTCCTGGTAACACCTTTGAAACATTTTTACTTTCAATTTCACCTTTCAAACTTTTTTCCTTTCAATTTCACCTTTCAAAACTTTTAACTGCCAATTTCACTTTTCAAACCATTTTTCTGTCAATTTCACCTTGCAAACCATTTTACTGTCAATTTCACCTTGCAAACCATTTTACTGTCAATTTCACCTTGCAAACCATTTTACTGTCAATTTCACCTTTCAAACCTTTTTACTGTCAATTTCAACTTTCAAACTTTTTACTTTCAATTTCACCTTTCAAACCCTTTTTTACTGTCAATTTCGCCAAATTTCAGTTTCAGCGCTGATTTGGTACCTCATAGGTCCTCCTAGCGCTTGGCCATTGGCCTATTGGCCTTGGTTTAAACTGATTTCCAGCGTAGGTGCTGTTTCGTCTCTTTTTCTTTCTGTCAGTGTTAATCTGTCCTTCGGTTTTTACCTTATTTCCCTGACAGTCCACGTCGTTATTAGACTGTATCAGATTTTACGGCAAATATCAGTCGGATTTCAAGACCTGGTCAAATCCAAATCCCGGCCAAGTTTGTAAAAGAAAAATCTGTCAAACGTCCTCCTCGTTTCCTTTGAATTTAAGTGATTTTGACGGGTCTTAAGTTGGGCAGCGTTTGCTTATGTTTCAGATTACCGGGTGTCAACTTCAAACTGTTGCCGCTAATTAATGAACCATTATTGATTTGCAGCAAGTTTTCGGATTTCATAAGTATCGAATAATATATATATATATATATATATATATATCTATATATATATATATATATGAGAGAGAGAGAGAGAGAGAGAGAGAGAGAGAGGCATAAATGTTATGTGTTAGATATATCTACATTATATATATATATATATATATATATATATATATATATATATATATAATTATGTATATATATAGATATATTTATGTATGTGTATAAGTGTATGCATATGTATGTATATGTATATATATTTATATATACATAATGTATGTAATTATATATAATACATATATATAAAGCAGCGTTTCTTTAGTGATGACTCTAGTTATTAGTTAATCAACTGAGTGCGAAGAATAATTGTTTTTTTTACCCACGAAGATAAACTAGTTGTTATAAGAACAGAAGTCTTTATAATATGAATTATGAGGGATTTCTTATGGGTGGGGGAGATAGATTTGCAAGACGCAAAGTAAATTTGAGGCGGGTACCGAATGGGTTTGCTTGCTTTGGGCATGGGGTATAGGCTATATATACATCGGAAGTTCTATTATCCTCTAAACTGTCGAATAGGGAAACCTGATGATGGTTCTATTTCATCGACTCGCTAGATTTGGGGCTGTTTACTTTGTTCGTCGCTCTGTGTTATTTACTTATTTATTTAATTATTTATTTATTTATTTATTTATTTATTTATTTATTATATTTTTTTTAGAATGATGCCTTCAGAAAGTGCTTTCACAGTAACGCTCGCTCTTCATCCTTCCCTTTACTTCGGGTCAGAGCCAGAAAAACACATTGGTTTTGGCCGTCCCTTTTGCCTTTGCTGTTCAGTAAAATTTATAATAAAAATAATATCCTTTATTTCATCTCAGGGCCGTATACATGGAATATACAAAATACAGACAGTAACACACAATCTAGTAATCTTAACACTGGTAATAACGGTAATAATATTGGAGAGGAAAAAATGCATTGATATATATATATATATATATATATATATATATATATATATATATATATAATAGCTAGTGCACAGACTGTATAACTTAAATTTCAGCTAGAGACCTTAGGTGTCTACAGTAGTCAGATCCAGAGGGCTAAATACGAAAACTGAATGTAGAAAAACTTTAACTTGATGGTATTCACAGTAATAACGAAAAAGCAAAATATCAACAATAAATATAATAATAATGGCAGATTCTGCAGATGACACCTTGCAATACAGAGATTAAGTCCTTTAGGGAACAAAGGCCTCGTTTACCCATCTTCCCACAATTTAGATCTCCTTGCTTCACTCCTTAGTGCTGGCATTATATTTGTATTAATGTAATGCTAAAGAGTAGTGTATATGAACAAGCTGTTCAGCAGATCCGTGGTAAAGAATGAAGTATTGCTATGACTTCAAAATTCCTCATTGGACGAGTGGGTTGCGTACCCACCTATCAATTTGGTAGCTAGAGTTCATTCTCCTGCTGCTGACAATGCGGAACCAGAGGAACTTATTGGTTCCTAGCCACGTAGAAAAACAAAAAATCAATCATTCGGACCAGTCCTATGAGAGCTGTTAATCCGTTCTGGTCTGGTTAAATAAGGTATAATTAACTTTGCTATAACTTCAGGTTTAAGAAACTGCATATTATGCAGTGTATTGAGGGGATTAGATAGTGCTGTCTTCAAAAACTAGCCCAGAACTTTCAAATCTCATAACAAGAACCTTTAGGTATACACTTATGGATGAAAAGTAATGATCTTAAATGAATGTCATTCTTAATTTATTCGGTGCACGGTAAAATCCCATTGTATGTATAAAAGTTTATCCTCTGTATCCACCATTTAGGATATTTAAATATACATCCATAATGTTTCGAGGCGGTGTTTGTATCATGTAACCATCGTTTTGCGTATGATTCAATCTGAGTCAATGAAATATCATTGTCTTTATTGCATATGTCCCAGTAGGCGGGTAGTGCCGTCAGTGTACCTCATTCACTTGCAATGTAGGCATTACTTAAGGTTCTTTGCAGTGCCCCTTCGGCCCCTAACTGCAACTACTTTCATTCCTTTTACTGTACTCCCGTTCATATTCTTTCTTCCATCTTACTGTCCACCCTCTCGTAACAATTGTTTCATAGTGAAACTGCTTTGGGGTTTTCCTCCTGTAAAACCTTCTTAACCTTTTACTATCAATTTCCGTTTCAGAGCTGAATGGCCTTAGTTGCCCCAGTGCTTGGCATTATGTCAAAAATCTATATAAATCAAATTAAATATTTCATTTATATACCTTATAAAAATCAATAATAACCAGTATTCTTCACAGACTGAGATTCAGGTACTGGGACGATTGTCATGCGCCTGATATCAAGACAGAGATGAAAAATGCCTCGAAGACGATCAAATAAAAAGAATCTTGTCGAATAAAAAGCCCCATTGTTTAGTGGGTGGGAGTAGTTCAAGAACCCCAGTCGGTGATATTCATGAAGTGTCTCTGTGAGGGAAAGATAAATCATCCGTAAATATATTAAATCTTCGGTCATAAATCATGGATCCCGGCAGGACTCGCCCTCTGTGTGGGGGAGATCT
>NC_061090.1:49794248-49821748 GCF_015104395.2 Macrobrachium nipponense | reverse complement strand
GGTTTTATTATACTTGCTTTATCGCTTTGTATATTATTAAGAAATGAAATGGCTTTGTCCTCTTTTTCCATATTTTTTGTGTTTTTAAGGTATTGAGTAGCCTAAATTTTCTCTTGCCTTGTGTTTTTTTTAGTTCCAATATTTCTCTCTCTCTCTCTCTCTCTCTCTCTCTCTCTCTCTCTCTCTGTATGTGTGTATTAGCGCGCACGTGTTAGGTGGGAATCGGTAATCTGAAGCTCTTCGTCATAATTACATTTTTTCTCTTTGTTTCCTTCCTTTGTTATTTTTGTTGAGGCTAATAGACTGGCCAATGTTGCCTCTCGCCTGCCCTATCCTTAAAAAAAAAAAAAAAAAAAAAAAAAAAAAAGAGAGAGAGAAATTATGAGGAAGGAAAAATTGAAATTTCATCTGTAGTAGATCGACGTCAGGTTTCTAAAAAAAAAATTGATCTGTGGATTAAGTGGAAAAATTGCAATGAGAATGCCTTAAACAATTTGTCCTCTTGATGTGGGATATCCTCTCACTGTTTCTCAACCCCCTACAGAAATCAATGAATAAAAGTAGGTCCTGCTAAATGTTATATTTGTAAAAAATAAATAAATAAATAGATCAGGTTAAATGTACTATTCGTAAAAAAATAGGTCCGGTTAAATGTACTATTTGTAAAAAAAAATAGGTCCGGTTAAATGTGCTATCTGTAAAAAAAATAGCTCCTGTTATATGTACTATTTGTAAAAAAGATAGGTCCTGTTGAATGTACTATTTGAAAAAAGATAGGTCCTGTTAAATGTAACATTTGTAAAAAATGGGTCCTGTTAAATGTACTATTTGTAAAAAAATTTAGGTCCTGATAAGTATACTATTTGAAAAAAGATAGGTCCTGTTAAAAGCTCTATTTGTAAAAATAAAAAGTAGGTCCTGTTAGATGTACTATTTGTAAAAATAAATAAAAAAAAAAGTAGGTCCTGTCAAAATTATGTTCTATTTGCAATTCGACTGTGATTTGAACTTTTGGATTAGAAAAGTGAGTGTTACTAAAGTGAGTGTGACTAAAGTTTAAGATTTTCTGTAAGAAGAGAAAGTTGAAAGTAAGTGTAGGCAACAGCAACGATCGTTAGTAGTTGTAGGTTTATATTATATATCTAAGATGGGAAAATTATATTGAACATACAATGCACGGGAAAGCACAGGATTTTTTCATGCGTTCTTCTTATTATTTGCTATCTCGGTCATCCTATTCGACTGGGTGGGTTTTTATAGTGTGGGGTTCTGGGTTGCATCCTGCCTCCCAAGGAGTCCATCACTTTTCTCACTATGTGCTCTGTTTCTAGTTGAACACTCTTTTGCACGAGTCTTGGAGCTACTTCGGCATCGAGTTTTTCCAGGTTCCTTTTCAAGGCTCTAGAAATCAGATCGTGCCTAGTGTTCCTATGATTTTGAGTACAATTTTCACTGGCATATCCCATATCCGTCTTATGTCTATTATCAGGTCTTTATACTTATCCATTTTTCCCTCTCTTTCTCTTCAACTCTGGTGTCCCATGGTATTGCGACATCAATGATTGATACTTCTTGATTTTGTCAATCAACGTCACGTTGGCACTGATCACCATATCTGTTCTGAAACCATAGTCCCAGAGGATCTTTGCTGATCGTTTTCTATCACTCCTTCAGGTTGGTGTTCGTACCACTTATTACTGCAAGCTAGCTGGTGTGTCTTGCACAGGCTCCAGTGGAGGGCTTTTGCCACTGAATCATGCCTTTTTTGTACTGGTTCTGTGCTAGTGCCGGGCATTCACTTGCTATGTGGTGTATGGTATCGTTTTTCATATTGCTCTTCCTGCATATGGGTGAGATGTTATTTCTATCTGCTGTTCTTTGGACATATCTGGTTCTTAGGGCCTGATCGTGTGCTGCTGTTATCATTCCTTCTGTTTCCTTCTAGAGCTTGTAGCCATTGTCATGATGATGATGATGATGATGATGATGATGATGATGATTATTATTATTTTTATTATGTTCCAAATGCTACATATCTTTTACGATTGAATCTCTAAAGTATGTAAGGAAGGAGATTATTTCTGAGTTAAAGTAAAGAAATAATGGTAACGACTTACTTATTCAACTTCGTATAAGCCAAAATGCCTTTGAATTTACTTTTATGGTAATTAATGTTAATTAGTAAGCTATGATTTATAAAAAAAACAAATCCATCGGGTCGGTATGGTAAACGTGATAAGTCATACCCAATGTGGATTCTTCCCTTAAATATTTTTGTATTCATGTTATTCGTTATTTTTTTACTGTTGCTATTTTTTCGAGTATCGCAAAATGCAGATACCATTCCTTTGGTGGATCTGCCAAAGGAAAGTCGCTATAATCGCAAATCTAGAATGTAATTCATTAGCAAGTGAATGACCCTCATGAATACCAAACTAGGCGCCTTTTGCTTTCGACGCAAATAAGAGCTCCTCCTCTCCTTTATTTACTTTTCGCTTCGCTCAGGTAACAGACGTGGAGTCAGTTTGAAAAGGAAACGGCGCAGATCCTCGCGGGTGCTCGAGGTGTAGTAGCTACGCCGGGCATTCGGCTTTTCAAAGGGCTCGACCGACAGACACCCAACTGAAACAGCTGAAGCGTCGTCGCGTCCGTTTGTTGACTTAGGTGAGAAGCGGTGTCTTTGGAAGACGCCATGAATCCACCCAGAGGGATGTTGACGGCATTGACGGAGCAGGAGGGAAGTATGTAGTGTGTGTGTGTGCGTGCGTGTAAGGGTGGGGTTAGGTGAGGCCAACCATTGGGGTTGGACAGCACAATGCGGCGTCCATCTGTATGGCGTCGTAGCAGCAGCAGCAGCAGCAGGAGTAATAGTAGTAGCGGGCCAGCGGCGGTGAAAAAGCTTAGCCAGCCGAAAAGGGTTGTTTTGCAGGGAAGAAGAGGTGTGGGCCATCCCTGTCGCTGCTTCTGTCCTGGTATCGGGTCTGGGGTGTGGGAGAGAGGGAGGGGTGGGGGGAGGGCTGTTGAAAGGGTAATGTGTTCAGTACCGGTGATGGGTAAGTTTTCCCCGTATGCAAATGAAGCGAATGTCTACTTACTCCAGACAGGGGTCCATTGATAACCAGATATTCATGCGAGATTCTCCATTGTGGCCCTCGGGGCCTGCCCCAGATAATCCAAAATCCAAATCACCCCCACCAGTCTCATCGACGGCGCTCACACGTGCTTCCTCTCTGAGCGCTGCTGGGGCGTCCCTCTGTCTTCGGTCTTAGTCCCTATCTGTCTCAACTGGCTGTAATGTATTCCTCACCTGACCTGTCACTCGGCAGATGACGTCACGACGTCACGCTAGGAGAAGTCAGGTCCCGAAGATTTTACCCGAAAATGAAGATTGGTTTTTCCGTCTCTGTTTCGGGTGTCTGGCAGAGAGAGAGAGAGAGAGAAGAAGGGGTTGGCTTGGCAGGGAGGCCCTTGATGGCTGCGGGAGGGAACAGAGGAGGACATCCATGAATGATTTCGGTTCCCAGCGCCTTTTCGTTTCCCCTCGTCAGCAAAAAACCTCGAAGGGGGAGGAGAGTGAGTCGAGAGAGAGAGAGAGAGAGACAGTCGGGAAGGGTTAGAGAATAAAAGAGAAGGCAGTAGGAGGAGGGGGCGGTGGTGGGAGGAAGAGGAGGAGGAGGAGGAGGTTGAAAGTGGGAGGAGGGGGAGGAGAGGGTGAAGGGAAAGGAAGAATAAGAGAAGCAAGAGTGATAAATGGAGATTAGGAGGAAGGGAAGAAAAAAAAAGGTTGGAAAAAAAAAAAAAAAAACAAACAAAAAAAGGGAAAACAGGAAAAAGGAAAAAAAACAAAAAAAAAAAAAAAAAAAACAAAAAAAGCAAAAAAGAAAAAAAAAAAAAAAAAAACACAAAAGAAGGAAGGGAAAAAAAGGGGAAAGGAGAAAAGAATAGGAAAAAGAATGGAAGGAAAAGCGAAAGAAACGCAGTGTAAAAACTTAAAATGTTGGAAACGAAGATAAAAAAAACGCCAAAAAAACTGGAAGGGTTTCAAAGAAGTGAGAAATGAACCGTAAAGAAAGTAAACGGAAATAAGAGCAAGTTAAACCAATGAAAAGAATGTGGCGGGAAGGAATAAGAAGACCCTTGAGTGATAAATGCTTGAAAAACGGTCTGGAAGATATTTGAATCGACTGAAAGCTGGAATGTGGAAAAAAATCAGGGTTTAGACGATATACGTTGTCTTTTGTAAAAGCCTGAAATGGGAGCCTCAAGACCCAGATAACAGAGAGTAGTTTCTACAATAAGAAAAAAAAAATGTTCAAAACAGATCGCACTGGTTAGCTGAGGATTGTCCGTAACAAGTTAGAATGGTATCACTCGCACCTAGAAATCTGGAGCCAACAATCCTTGTAGGGCATTCCATTGAGGTGTGAGAGTTGTGTGTTTCTGGTGATAGAAATTCACTCTCGACATGATTCGGAAGTCACGTAAAGACGTTGGTCCTGTTGCTGAATAACCTGGTTCCATGCAACGTAAAAACACCAAACAAACAAACAAACAAACAATCAATCCTTGCAACTGCTTATTGAATATTTTTGCAGTTCAGCTTAAAGGAAGGTAAACTAGTATCATTAACCAACCTTCTTGAATGGTTGTTTTTGGACAGGGCATAATTACAAAGCGGTGATTGGTTAAAGGCTATTTTAATTCTTCATGCTTCATAAGTCGGTCGGTCATATGTCCTTTTATTTAAGCAACAATAGACATTCCTCGTGAACCATTCAACCAAAAATCAGTAACTTTCATTTAAACTTTTTTTAATTACGGGCTAATTACGTTATCGATTGGAGGTTTGAAGTGTATATAGACTAGGTGAATGTTATATAAGATTTATCAACTTTTTCTTTAATCATTTATAAGTATAAAACGTATTCCCAACGTGCTGGTTACAGAGATACGACGACACTTTACAAATTAATCAGTTAATCGCATCCGAGTGCCTTTGTGATATAATTCGCATAGGAAAATAAATTTTGCCATCAGAATTCTTTCATTTTTCCCCGTTTAACAAGTAGGTGTATCTACCTAAATATATAAAAAATCGTGATTTTCCGTTCTTACTTTTTCCTAGTGGGCGACCCAATTTATAGATTTTTTTTTTTATATCAATCTTGGTCTCATTAAAATAAATTAGCTGTATCAAAGATCAAAGGTGTAAGAAATCGTTTTGATGGGTACCCCAAGTGTCTTAAATACTACGGAATAAGGGGTTTCCTTAGAATACCCAAACGCTTTACCTTTTCATCAGTGGGTTAAGTTCACCAAGATTCTGATGTCTTTCACTGAGGCTCTGTGCATCCTGTGGCTGTTGAAGAATAACACATTTCTGGGGGTCCAGTTGTCAGTTATAACGTACCATGTGAATTTAAGGCATTTCTGGGGGTCCAGTTGTCAGTTATAACGTACCATGTGAATTTAAGGCATTTCTGGGGTCCCTTCCAGTCCAGTATAACGTAACCATGTTGAATTTAAGGCATTCCTGGGGGTCCAGTAGTCAGTTATAACAACCGCGTGAATTTAAGGCCCCTGTATCCCACACCTGTAAATGGGTCCTAGAATAGACTTAAGTCAGCTGTTGCAGTTTGCTTTGCAAGTGTATTGACACCTCAGCTTGCATAAGAGGACAAATGGACAGGCTAGTTTACGGGTAGATAATATCTACGTTTACAGTTTGGTTAGATATGCTTAATTTGAAGAGAATTTTGTGGCATAACAGCACAAAACGATTATAAAATCATTTTTAATCGTAATGGCACTATGTTTTTTTATGGAGTTGGTATTAGAACAATTTTATTTTGAGAATTCATATTTAAAGAACATCACACAACAACTTCCTAAGACCAACATCGTAAGACCTTGGAGAAGAGAAATTCTCGAGTCCCCATGGTTCGCATTTCAGTTGTATTTTCATAGGCTGGCAGGTAACAAATATAGATAAAAATGATATCCGTGAAGCTTTTATTAATTAGCTAAAGAAACTATTAAGCAAATAATACACGAAAGTGTTTCTTTTTTTTTATGGGAAGAAGAATTAACGTAATGCTATTGGGACCACGTGGGATTTTAATCGAGTACCGTGCAACAATTTATTTTTATTTTTTTTTTTTTTTAGGTAGTAGGTTACAGAACCAGGAGTGATTCATTTAGGGAAGCTGGCGAAACTTATCAAGGTTTTAGGAAGACAGCGGAACTTATCAGGTTTTTAGGAAAGTAGTTGCAGAGCTTACAGGCTTTTATGAAAGAGTTGGCAGAAAAGATCAGACTCAAAGAAAGCAGTTGCAGAATTTACAGGCTTTTAGAAAAACTGTTGGCAGAAATGATCAGACTCAAAGAAAGCAGTTGCAGAACTTACAGGCTTTTAGGAAAACGGTTGGCAGAACTTATCGGACTCAAAGAAAGCAGTTGCAGAATTTACAGGCTTTTAGGAAAACGGTTGGCAGAACTTATCGGACTCAAAGAAACCAGTTGCAGAACTTACAGGCTTTTAGGAAAACGGTTGGCAGAACTTATCGGACTCAAGAAAGCAGTTGCAGAATTTACAGGGTTTTAGGAAAACGGTTAGCAGAACTTATCAGACTCAAAGAAAGCAGTTGCAGAATTTACAGGCTTTTAGGAAAAACGGTTGGCAGAACTTATCGGAACTCAAGAAAGCAGTTACAGAATTTACAGGCTTTTAGGAAAGCAGTTGGCAGAAATTTCACTCAAAGAGAGCAGTTGCAGAACTTATCAGGGTTTTAGGAAAGCAGTTGGCTTTACGGTCTGTTAGGAAAGCAGTTGACAGAATTTACAGACTTCAGGAAAGCGGTCGTCAGAACGTACAGGCTTCAGGTCAGCAGTTGGGAGAACTTATCAGGCTTCAGGTCAGCAGTTGGGAGAACTTATCAGGCTTCAGGTCAGCAGTTGGGAGAACTTATCAGGCTTCAAGTCAGCAGTTGGGAGAACTTATCAGGCTTCAGGTCAGCAGTTGGGAGAACTTATCAGGCTTCAAGTCAGCAGTTGGGAGAACTTATCAGGCTTCAGGTCAGCAGTTGGGAGAACTTATCAGGCTTTAGGAAAGCAGTTGACAGAACTTACCAGACTCAAGGAAAGCAGTTTGCAGTACTTATTAGGCTGTTGGGAAAGTAGATGTCAGAACTTACAGGCTTTTATTATAGAAATTGACAGAACTTACAGGCTTTGAGGATAGAAATTTGCAGAACTTACAGGCTTTTAGGGCAGAAATTGGTAGAACTTACAGGCGTTTAGGATAGAAATTGGCAGAACTTAATAAATTTAGGAAAGTAATTGATAGAGCTTTTGAGGCTTTTAGGAAAATAGCTGACAGATCTACAGGCTTTTAGCAAAGCAACTAATAGAACTTAAAGCTTTTAGCAATGTAACTGACAGAACCAGAAGGGCTTTAATGAAAGTAGCTGACAGGACGGACAGGCTTTCAGCAAAGCAGCCGACAGAACCAGACAAACTCTCAGGATAGTAGCTGACAGATTTGACGAGCTTTTAGGGCAACAAGGACCCAAACCATCAATCTTTAGATATCTAACAAACCTGGAGTATTGTTAGTGAAACTGCTATCAAAGTCAGAAAGGCTTGCAAAATAGAAGTCGAAAATCTGGGACTCTGCTTAACAAATTTATAGTACAAGAATCTTAATTAGGTAAGATTTTTGTGTAATGGAGCAAAGTAGGGTAATTGGGTGCTATTTGTAAGAAAATCATGTCATCGGTTATGAAGTTGACTCAGGCTTTCTTGTTTCGGTTAACAAGTAGGTCTATGTAACCCAATCTTTACTGTAGCGATTTTCCATCATAATGTGTGTGTGTAGAGAGAGAAGGAAGAGAGAGAGAGAGAGAAAATGAGCCTTTTTGCAAAATTCAGTTCTTGTTTGATATTGTTTGGCATGTCTTCAATAGTTTATATATTATAGTCTTTGATAACTGCAGCACGGACAATGTAAAAAGACATTTGTAAAAATTTCATTTTGAAAGAATAGGAGAGCTGCCGAGGGGTCTGGGTTTGCGTGATAAATTGGTTGTATAACACTGAACCACCCTTATGTATATATATATAATATATATAATAAATATATAGATATATATATATATATATATAAATAGATTAATAAATATAATATATATTAAATTTAATTATATAATAATATATATATATATATATTATTAATATTAAATATATAGATATATTAATATAATATAATATATAAATTATATATATATATATATTTTAATATATTATATAATATTAAATTTTATATAATATATATTATATATTATATATATTATATATAGATAATATATATTATATAATATATAATATAATGTATATTGTATCTGTGGGACTACTTGTATGTTCGTGTGTATGGATGTACGTATACGTATATGACTTTTTATCACATCACCGTGATTCATATACATGCATTAAGCTACAAATATCCTTTGATATCCAATTCACTCTACCTCGGAATCAATATATTTTCATATCTGTTAACCGAAGGGGAATTTTTTAGTTGATAATAATTTCGTCCTCTCGTGGATTCGAACCAGCGCACAGAGGTGAAATCAGGACTTCAGTGACGTCTTACCGACTCAAGACGTCACTGTAGTCCTGATTTCTCGTCTGAGCGCTGGTTCGAAAACACGAGAGGACGAAATAATTATCTACTAAAAAATTCCCCTTCAGTTAACGTGATTGAAAATATATTGATTCCGAGGTAGAGCGGATTGGATATCAAAGGATATTTGTAGCTTAATGCATGTATATATGTAAAGTGTGTTTTTGTGCATGCATTTGTTTATACGTTGCAATGAACGTTTGTATGTGCATACATATTGACATATGTGTACCCAGATTTTTATGTAATGTCTTATATTGTAACGTCACTTTTCTGCAACACTCGGCAAAAATCTAAGTGTCCTGAATTCTCCAAAACTTGGACTAAATTATACAATTTCTTTTTTCTGTGAAAACGGTTGAAAATTTTGAACAGATCCCAATGATAAGATAACACTAAAAATGTCAAAAACTGATTAGAGAATAAAAAAGATTTATATTGATTTCATAACATTTTGAAATAACGAGAACACTGATCTGTAAAAATAAATAAGCGGCATTTTATTGTCTTTTTAACATCTTAAAAAGTACGAGACCCTTTGTTCAGTAGTAATTCATATTGATGGCAGATATAACTGCGTAATATTAATTTGGGCGAATATCCCTCAGAATTATATTTCACACGTAAAAATGTATATAAATATGTATATGTATATATATTACTGGTAATCTTCTTAGACACGAAAATATGTAATTTAATTATATTACACATGGGAAAATGAAAATGGTTTATCTCAGAAAATGGCCAATAGTTTCGTCAAGAATAGGTCCATTGGAGGACGAAAATGTCGAGCATTTTCTGAGATCAACCATTTTAATTTTCCTACCTGGAATACAATTGAATGTATGTATGTTTGCATATATTATATATATATATATATATATATATATCTTTATTTATATATAGATATTATATATATATATATATATGCCCTATGATGCATTCTTCTTGATAAAGAATTATGACTCGTTTACAGAGTTCTAAAACGTATTAATCTTACCTCAGTAATTTTTTTCACTTTCGCAATGGATCAACCAATGTAATTTTATAGTAACGTAGTCTGAATTATATAAAACATTAAAACAATGGTGATATTGTTTATTCTCTTCAATAACAAGGTGTGATCCAACCCCCAGCTTACTCGAGACACATGCAAGATTATCACTCATGCATAAGTTGTAAACATAATATTCCTAACTTAACGTGAAGTGGTCTTCATAATTAATACTCATACTTAGTACTACTCATACTGACAACAAGGACCAAACAAAAAGGACGCAAATTAAACATGTTCATATATTCTCAGTTATCAGTGGAAGCACAAAATAACTTAACAGAAACATAGCCTAAATCCACTTCACCAAATAAATTAAGACATGTTAAAATCTATGTTTAAGTAGAGCTTTGTTTCACCAACGAAAATTAGAATATATGTTGTTAGGAATAATTTTTCTATACTGTTTAACATGTACATTATTTTTTTTTTTTTTACATTTACATTCTAATAAAAAAAGCATAGATCCTATACTAAAAATCCCATATCTTTAACTTAACGTGAAACACATTTATCAGACCTTTTTAGGCGCTACCATAGACCTTTCCTACCCTCAACAAGAATCAACAACAACAAAGTAGTTTGTAGGCTTACTTCCCGAGTAAGAGAGTTTTGTAACTGTTTTCCCTGGTTTTGTTTTTCGTTGCGGAAGTTAGGCAAACTAATGAGTCAATCATTAAGGTTTGTAATTATCTAGGAAAGATCAGTTCTCAAGGTTTCCCATCTCATCCGCCTCCGAAGTAAAAAAAAAAAAAAAAAAACTTTTGTTAGCTCCCCTCCCCCTATCCTCGCCGCTACGGCAAATATCGACGGTTCCCTGTTGTTTATATACAACAGAAGCACCTCAGTGGCGTGATCGGTATGGTCTTGACCTGCCACCTCGGTGGCCGCGAGTTCGATTCTCGGAATTTGAGATGTTAGAGATGTGTGTATTTCTGGTGATAGAAGTTCACTCTCGACGTGATTTGGAAGTCACGTAAAGCCGTTGGTCCCGTTGCTGTATAACCACTGGTTCCATGCAACGTAAAAACACCATACCAACAATATATACAACAGATTTCTTTTTATTCATGGGAAGGCCGATGGAACTGGCAACAGTCGGTCAACTCCCCATCCTCATGATAATAAGAATAACGGCCATTGGAACAGAAACAACAGGCCCAGGCCTGATTTTAGCAGGAGTTTCTGTGGTATTTTTCCGGTTCTTAACTGACTGACGTTAGTATTTGTTGATTTTTTTTTATCTAGGAAAGAAATCAAGGTATTCTTTTATTAATGAAGAGAGAAGTCTGTGTGTTCTTTTATTAATAAAGACAGAAAACAAGTTCTCTTCTCAGTAGTGAAAGAAAAACAAGAACATTTTTTAGGCCTTTTTTTTAGAACGAATGAAATATGGTCGCACTTAACGACCATTATCATATGTTGTATACATACATATTACTTATGTATAAAGGTATGCATTCATAAATGCGCCTCATTTTTATTTTAAATGATTTATTATCTGTGATAGCCTCTGTGTGAGGACTTTAGTTCCACGCGAACACACGAACGTATTCATGTAATATATGTTTCTGTATGTATAATCTGAAATACACATACACACACACACACAATTAATGCATCCCAGTTGTGTTAATTATTCATCAGCTGCAATAGCCACTGTGTAAGGAATTTAGTTCCACACACACACACACACACACACACTTCACAATACCCAAGCCATTAGTACGTGTCTCCCCGCACAAGCTCTCAATAGCCGGCTAATGATTGCAATTGGGCGACGGGTGCTGTCAACAACCCGTTATCAGTGCCATCTGGTGACCAACAGTTTAGTCTAATTAGTTCGAGAGCAATTTGTTGTAGGCGCCAGTGTAGACGGAACATAACTCGCATGACATCTATTGGCATCGACTCGCCCGGATTAGTTGAAGAAGCAATTATCTGGTTGGCGGTTTTTTCTTGTTTCGTTGAATTTTTTACTTTGTTGTCTTCTCTTTATTTTGCTCTTTTTAGGTATCTCTGTTTCGGCATAATCTTGTCTGGATGGATGCTGTTTATGCATAGGCTCGTATTTATATGGATATGTGATAGTTTTAATCGAAAAGTACTAAAGGACAAAGATTATACTAAGTATATAGTATAATATAAATTACATATATTGATATGTATATGTATATGTATAGTATATATATATATATATATATATATATATATATATATATATATAATTTGTTCTGTATAGTATACGTTCGTATGTACGTAACCCACACGAGCACGGTATTCGATCTTGAGCTGAAAAATCAAACAGAGATGAACCGCTACTATTGACAATTTCTCTCTCTCTCTCTCTCTCTCTCTCTCTCTCTCTCTCTCTCTCTCTCTGTCTCTCTCTCTCTCTCTCTCTTGATATTTGGAAGTTGTGGGTTACTTTCATCTTCGCGTCGAGTCATTAATAATTTATTATTCCGTAATCCCTCCATATGCAAATAGATAATTTATTCAGACATACGTCAACTTTGTACGGCGTCGCTTTTTTTTTCTTCTTCTTCCTTCGCATCATAAAAGGTACAAATCCAGGAGGCCAGAATATCGATTGAGGCTCCATCTCCCCTACTTAGGCTGTGTGACATGTTTCTTTACAGCGATGACGACCATGTTGCCAGACCTCGACCAGTTGTCCTATTTTGAGATTATCAAAGTTCACTCTGCTCTGAGGCCGTCTGGGTACGAAATGCATTTTATTTCAATCCGTGCTTGCTTCTGCATATTAATAAACAGCTAATAACTCGTTTCTCATGAATTTTTGTACCCAAGTTGAATAATAATAGTAACAATCAACAATAATAGTAATATTACTAGAATGGCAGAATTAAGAGAGTTAATTTTATATATTGTTTTTTTATTTAGTCGCTTCTCTGGCTCAGCGAGAGAAGCGGATGATAAGAAAAAAACAACAACATATAAAATCAACTCTCTTAATTCTGCCATTCTATGTAATAGTATTTACCCAAAAGAGGGTCTTTTAACAAAATAAAAATAATTATAATCACCTTTATTAATGATGTTGTAGGAGACATTTCATTTGGTTATTTATGAATGCTAATACCTTAGTATAAATCCACTTACTAACCCTTAAGCTTGAAGACTTATTAAAAATCATCATAATCATCATCATCATTCCCCTTTTCCATTTCATCAACGTCATCAACATTACCATCATCATTTCAAAGATTTCATTTTAATTCTTTAGTGTCCTTTATATCATTTATATATTTTCTTCGTCTTTATATCATTTATATATTTTCTTCGTCTTCTTCCAAACATGATAATAGATTATATGAGAACGAGAGACCTGGCAAAATTCTGAAATGAAGTTATGCAAGTTTCGTAATTATGCATAAGAGGTTGAACAGTTCTAGATTTTAATGTATAATTTCACGTGTTCTTCATGTCTGTATGCAAGTATATATGCACGCATGTATATAAGAGACATAACTAGGAGAATATTCTTTTGGTTCATTTCTTTGATTTTCCGTAATATTAGTGTCTGTATGTGGATGTATTTCAAAAGGATTCTTTCATTTTTTTTGTATGCAGATATGTATATATGTATGAATACCAACATGCATTTCAAAATTAGCTTATTTCCAATTATTTTGTCTTTAATTTTTCTTTAATGAATGCATGCAAAATTGAAGTTTTATCCTACTAAAGCTTTTTTTTTAAATGTACGTGTGCATGTTTGCTTGCATGCACGATAATGCGCGTGTAGGTTTCATGGGTCTCACAGAGGAAAGGCATGCAGGCATGGCACATCGTATGCTTGGAGCATGTCTGATTATAATTCGCCCAAGTGCAGATGCTATCACACGGTCAGAGGAGCGTTTGACATTCATGCTTGAGCATAGTGCCACATGGGACTGCGAAGCGGCATTTAATGCCGGATTCTGGGCACGACGAGGCTCGTTAAGGTCCGACGGTTTAAAAAAAAATGCAATTCAGCTTTTATTTTTTATTTATTTTTTTGAGTTGTCATTCCTTTTCTGGTATTTCCTTTTCCTCCTTTACTTGTGCTTTCCTCTGGCGACAGTCTTTTTATTCTTTGTTTGAAATTTTGTTTTTGCTTGTTAATGCATGCGCATATAAGTATATGCACATAGAAATATATATATATATATATATATATATATATATATATATATATATATATATATATATATATATATTGCATATGTGTATGTATATATATAATTATTTTCTCTCTCTCTCTCTCTCTCTCTCTCTCCTCTCTCTCTCTCTATCTCTCTCTCTCTCTCTCTATATATATATATATATATATATATATATATATATAATATATATATATATATATTGCTACGTCTATAGAACGCCTCGCCTTCCCCAGCAGAGTTTTAGTTATGTTTAATTATAAAAGTAGCAGCTACTGTTTGTTGGGAGAGTGGGGATGTCGTAGGAATGATATTTCCGGTCTGACGGAAGCTTAGGGTAAGAGAGGCAGGTCACAAGAGTAGCTAGGCTTCGAGATGGATTTTAGGGACTTCTACAATAAGACCTATTTTCCTTCCCAATTTGCTGGCGTTGTGTTTACCACCTTTCAGGCAATGCTCGAGGCGGTTTTTGGAAGCCCCGTGATTCGAAAGCAAGCAGTATCGCTCTCAGTCGGCTGCGAGACGTGATCTCGGACAGAGGTCAAATTACCTGCCTTCCTTTAGGCCTACCCAGGGCGTGAGTGGCGCGCCGATGACCCAGGCCTCAGACAAAGGGGCCCCCATACTTTCCTACAAAGAGCCACATTTTCTTCAAAGGTCCACACTGAACACGACATCCAGGTACGTCTTGTGGAACAGCATATTGCCAGTCTCTCCCAACCTATTATAATTGTGATCCTCATTCTCCCAATTCAATTTCCAGCAACAAAAGGAATTCATCCCTTTGTTCCCTCTCACTGCCTCATGGCCGCATGCTTCCCCTTGTGTGATCGTCCCAGGCCAATGGAGTCATTGCATACTTCAGTGAAACCTTAAAAGTTCCTTCTCCCCAGTATTAGGGAATTAATTAATCAAAGCAAGAAGTCATTTTTCCTTTTATCTCGTTTAATCTGGGATTCTTTTCCAGATTCCATGAGTCACGTGCCGTCTCTCTGCCGCAAGTGTGCATTACCCACGTGAATGAAAATCAGCTTGAATTGAATGAGACTATAAGCCCCAACGTGGGGGCCAATATCATTTAACTTTTCTCCAGGCCAGCACGGGCCTTTTTGTAAATAAATAGGTTTAAAGTAACGAGCTGAGTTTTCTGGCGACCTTCCCTCTAAAGAAAGGAAAATCATAACTATCAGTTTACGGTAAGTTCAAGCAATTCCCTCTTGAAATCCCTCAATCATTTCTGTTTACGTATCTAGCTTCTCTCAAGGCCCTATATACGTAACATTGGCGAATCTTGCCTGGATTGAACCTAGCTTGCTTAAAAAAAAGCTTGTAAATCGCGTACCGTTGTAAAACGTAAACTGTAAATTATTTTACAAAGCGTAAATCAAGCACACTTGCAGGGAAAGAAGACACTGACTCACGGTAAGGTATTCCATTCATTAATATGATTATTTATAACCAATGTTAGCTTAACCCTCTTACGCCGATTGGACGTATTAAACGTCGAGTCAAAATGTCTCCCGTATGCCGATTGGACGTATCATACGTCGGCTCAAAAAAGTTTTTTAAAAATTCGCGGAAAAATACTTATAGGGCCTACCAGCCGAAAACTTTTGTATCACGCGCCTTGGGGGATGCTGGGAGTTCACGGATCAAGGCGTTGTTTTGTTTACAATCGCTACGCAGGCGCGCAAGCGCGAATTTCTTTCTTATCGCACTAAAAAGTATCAGTGACACATCTCGGAAATTATTTCGTCACTTTGACATAATTATTGCACCATTTTAAATTATCCTTTACATGAAGTATTTATATATGAAAATGTGCGCAAATTTCATGCACACTACAACTAAAAAATACTCATGATTGTAGCTTTTATCATTTTGAAATATTTTCATATAAAATAACGATAAGTGCAAAAATTTCAACCTTCGGTCAACTTTGACTCTACAGAAAAGGTCGAGAAACGCAATTGTAAGCTAAAATTCTTAGATATAGTAATATTCAATCATTTGCCTTCATTTTGCAACAAATTGGACGTCTCTAGCACAATATTTCGATTGATGGTGAATTTATGAAAAAACTTTTTTCCTTACGTTCGTGCGATAACTCTTCCGATAAATTTTTTCGTGCGATTGTCCTAATGTTTGCACCCTTTTAAATTTTTTTGCCGTTACATAAAGTTTTTATATATGGAAATGTGCGCAATTTCATGCACAATACAACAAAAAACAACCCATGGTTGTAGCTTTTATCAGTTTTTGAAATATTTCATATAAATAACGTTAAGTGCAAAAATTTCAACTTTCGGTCAACTTTGACTCTACCGAAATGGTCGAAAAAACGCAATGTAAGCTAAAACTCTTATATTCTAGTAATATTCAATCATTTACCTTCATTTTGCAACGACTTGGAAGTCTCTAGCACAATATTTTCGATTTATGGTGAATTTATGAAAAAAAAAATTACGTTCGCGCGGTAACTCTTCCGAAAAAATCAGAATTTTTTTTGTGCGATTGTTGAAATGTTTGCACCATTTAAAAATTAGCTGTTACATAAAGTTTTATATATGAAAATGTGCGCAATTTCATGTAGAATACAACTAAAAATGATTGAAGGTTATAGCTTTTCTCTTTTTCGAAATATTTGCATATAAATCACGATAAAAATAGAAAAAAACCACGTTCGGTCAAATTTGACTCTACCGAAATAGTTGAAAACGCAATTGTAAGCTAAAACTCTTACGGCCTAGTAATATTCCGTCATTTTTCTTCATTTTGAAACAAATTTGAAGTCTCTAAAACAATATTGTGATTTATGGTGAATTTTTGAAAAATATATTTACCTTCACTCCGCGCGCCGATTCGCGGCCGCAAGTCTCCGAAATACGTACATGGCATTATCCTAATATTTGCTCCTTTTCATATTAACCTTTTTATAGAGTTTCATATATCAAAATGTGCGCAAATTCATGAAGAATACAATAAAAAATAATTGAAGGTTGTAGCTTTTTCCATCTTTGAAATATGTGCATATGAAAAAAATATATATATTAAAATTTCGACATTCGGTCAAATTTAACTCGTCCGAAATGGTCGAAATCTGCAATTCTAATCTAAAACTCTTACAGTATCGTAATATTCAATCATTGTCTTAATTTGAAACAAATTGGAAGTCTCTAGAACAATATGTGATTTAGGTCGAATTTTTGAAAAAAATATTTTTTTGCGTCCGCGCGTTTTACGAATTCGTACATCATTTTGTGATAATATTTTTCCGGTGTTGCTTTTATTGTTTTACAATGTATTATATATCAAAATGATCGCAATTTAGTGTACAATACAACGCAAAAAAAAGTAACTGGTTAGCTTTGACCGTTTTCTGCACAGCGTGATTTGAATACAATTATGTATGAATTTTTTTTTTTTCGCTACCATATATCGCATTATGTACATATGATAATGATATTATTTTTCATTTCTGATGATTGCATACTAAACTTCAGGCAATGACAAAAAAAGGAGCCAAAAATGAACTCTTAATCTTCAAAAGTACGCGCGCTGTAATTTTTTGAAAAAATTATTTTTTCCACTTCTGCGCTCACTCCAAACCAGGCCCGGCATACGGGAGACGTTTTGATTTTTAGGGCTCCGGCTTAAGAGGGTTAAGGTACGTTTAAGTATTTTTATTGTAGAAGTGTTTAAAAGAGCGTAGGTAGAAAGTCTATTATTGTAACGGCGAACGCGCCAGAGCTTTATTTTAGCGGCGAGCAAACAATTTGCCCCGCGAATTTTCTGTTACTTTGTGCTGTCCTCGTAGGAGCTCTCACGAACACGTGTGGCAGATAGATGCCAGAAAGGACCAGATCAAACTAGGAAGTGCTTTGCCAGGGTTTATTGCTGTATGAGAAAGCCTAGCTAGTTAGGAGTGTTTTACTAATAGTTACGGCAAAAGAAGTGTACAATTCTTTTGTCTGTGATATGTTAGGGTTTTCATTTTTAACTTAGTTTTCATTCCAAGTGTTGGTAACCGCTTACCTCTCGGCTAATTCAGCTTCGCGCTCTCTCGCGCCTGCGCGGTCTCAACCAACCTTCGTCTCATTCACAGCGGCAGCCATGTTTGTTTCTCTTTCAACATTATCTAAACAATTTAAGCAAAGTAACGTAAGTCTCAAAGTTTTAACGTAAATAATATCGATCTTGGTACTAGTATCTATCGTCCTGCCAGAAAAATTAACGTAATTCGCCTTGAATAAGAAAGTAGAATTTTGTGTTGTAAATTGCCTTCGCATTTACAGAGAATCAGCTGATTCGCCCGCGCTGGTCAGCTCTCCTCACATGTTTCACCTCGCATCGCTCACTCGCGCGCTGAGCGAAGTTTCATTTCACTTAACGTAACCTCATTTACAATTGTTTGCTAACATCGTTTTCAAATCCTTACCGTAATTTTTCACTTGTCCTTACGTAAAGTTAACGTAAATCTTAAAAGTAGAGTCACTTGCAAGAATTGTTAACGTAAAACGCGTCTTTGTGAAATTCATATTGAAACGCAAATCATTTCATAAGCGCGAGCCGCTAATAGTAACGTAAAAATCGTTCACCACGAGCGCGTTATCATTTTTCATAAAACGTTATCCAAAGCAATTCTTTCATTTCACGTTAACGTAAGTAAATCATTTAACGCAAGTTGCGTCATATTAAACTAACGTTAGTAGTTCAATTCAAATATAAGGGAGTTCATTCACATATCATTTTTCACCCTCTCAGAGAGAGAGAGAGAGAGAGAGAAAACCAGAACCCAGTATTCACGAAGCCAAGAGTACTACATCTTACCATTAATTATAGCATGCAGAATTAACATTATTTTAGTCTCTTGTGTCTTTCATTTACACAGCGTGATACGTACGCGCATGTGTCCAGTGCAGTTTGCAAACATTTATTTGTTTCATTTATCGAGTACTTCAGCGAGTGACTGAGCATTTCTAAAATTTCCATTACCTGTCGTTGCCCGAGTGGTCTTTTCATTTTCTTTATCACGAAAGACTTGCGTATACCGCAAGCACAATTCGCACAGTGTGCCACGCCAATTCATTACTTCCAGACAGGGAAGTCGTTACCAGTTTAGGACTGGCCACCACCAGTGCACGTCAGGTCTTATCATTTTACAGTGCCACTAATTCTTGACACTGTTCACCGACTGGCCGCTGAAGTACTCCCACCTTTTACTTTCTCTCCTCCACCATTACACTCTGCCCCGAACAGAGTGCCATTTCACTTCAGTATATTTAAGTATACTGCAGGTAGTGTCCGGGACACACCAGCACGATACCAGTGCTCCAAGGAACGCCTCCATAAATGCCATTGCACCTGTACAGGCCGTACAGGTAGCCATTAAACCTGCGTGTCCGTCCTTACGGAACGCCCAAGTAATTAGTGTGTCCGTGTACAAGGGTCAGTGATCCTTCGGAACACTCAACAAAGGGAACGCCTCCCGAAGCGCCGCAATACCAGCCCTAAGTGCTGACAAACCTGCGTGTCCGTCCTTACGGAACGCCCAATTCATTAATGTCCGTGTACAAGGGTCAGTGATCCTTCGGACCAATCAAGGGAACGCCTCCCGAAGTGCCACAATACCAGCACTACTAGTGCTGCCCAAGGAACGCCTCCTCATAAGTGCCGCGCACCTGTACAGACGTACAGGTAGCCCTATACCTGCGTGTCCGTCCTACGGAACGCTCATTCATTATAGAGTATCCGCCATTTTGGATCACTGAACCAAGGAACGCCTCCTCATAAGTGCCGTGCACCTGTATTGGACCTACAGGTAGCCCATTCCAACGTCTCCCAAGTTGGGAACGCCCGTAAGTGTGACGTACACAGCACACTTCATTCGATTTTTTCACCTCATCAGAAGGTGCCATCCACAAAGTGCCACCGAGCACCCAGTCTTTTCAGACTTTTCCTTACCACGTCGCAGAACCCATTTCCAAGTGAGTGCCACTTTCCACAGTAGGCACTCCTATTCCATTCAGTACCCTTTCCTGGCCATTATTTTCATTTTCCTCCGAGCCTCTACTGCAGCCTAAGGGAAATGTCTTCCCCTGCTTCCCGCGACTTCTTTGCCAGAGAGCTAGAGAAGCTCGGAGCCCTCATAACTCTGGGCAAGGAGGCTGGTTACACTGGACCAGCACTAGACCAGTGGATAAAGGCGCAGCAGGCTGCCGCGCGCCTGCAAGAAAAGGAAGAAAGGGAAAACCAGAGAAAAGCCGGAGAAGCAGAGAGAAAAGAAAGAGAAGCAGCAAGGAAGGCAAGGGAAGAGGAGCGAAAGCATGAGCTCGCTCTCAAGGAGAAGGAACTCGACATCAAAAAGCGGGAGAAGGCCCGTAAGGAGAGTATCCTAGCTCAAGCCACTCTGCCAGCTTCCAGCCCTGCACCCCCTGTCTCTCTTAGTCCCGCCGTCTCTGGTCAGCCTGACATCCTTTCTATTTGTGAGCCTGGTCCTGATCCAGTGCCGGAGATAGAAATTCCTGCCGCATCCTGCCAGCCTTTTACCTTTTTACCGCCTACCTCCTCCCTTTTGGAAGAGGTAAGCCCACCAGTTAACCCCGGACTTGCTTCCGAGGATGATTCAACGGAGGTTTCCTTAACCTCCCCACGTCACATCACTGCCAGAGAGGACTCTTCACCTGTGCCAGAGCACACTGCCAGCCTTGGTGACTCCGCAGATTCGCAACCTGTGGGGGCATCTCGGTCTTATCATCCAGTGCCACGGAAGAGGTTCTGGAACAAGTTCTGCCGAGACTGTGGCCGCAAGGGTCACATGTCTGCAAATTACGGAGGGTGCGCGAACCACAATATTCCGGCCATCGCAATGGCCGTCACCAATCCTTCTTCTCTAGGACCCCCAGCTAAGGGCCCTATAACCGTCGCACCCCTCCAAAGCCATTATCAGCCAAGCCACGTCAGAGCCTACGACGACTCTGGCGCTCAAATCTCCCTGATACGGGAAGACAGAATTCCCGAGGGGCTAATGTTGATAGACGTCGATTGATCACCATTGAAGGTATCAATCACATTAAACTGATCCTTCCGACCGTCCAATTGAGGGTCACTAGACCTAACTTCTCCAGAGTTTGTACCCTTGCAGTTGCAAGCTACATTCCAGGAGGTTACGACCTCCTCCTAGGGCAAGACATGAAGTCTCCCTCGCATTCCAAAAAGCCTAGGGGTCCTAACCCCATGTCAAATCACTCCAAAGCACGGAGTCATCGCAATTCTACTTCCTCCAGGAAGTATGTCCACCAACAGTCTCCCCCGTTACCAAGGAGGGAGATTGACCATTCGCAGTTCCGTTGCAAAACCTGTAACGTAATAGGGCACTCTACTAATTGGCCTAGGTGCCCTAGCAAACTACCAGCAGCGGACACTGTCCATTTTCCACAAGGCCTAGCCTTCAACAAGAGACAGGAGCCTCTGTCTCCCATTTCCAAGGGCACGCTGAGAGGTATTGCACCTCCGGTACCCGTCACAGGTCCAGTCGACCTCAACTCTCTGCCAGTGCCACTTGGCAGCACTGAGCAGTGCCAAGCTCCGTCCAGCCTGGACGTAGAGCCACCACCGAACTTGACTTCTGCGCCTGGCCCCGAGCTAGCGCCGGCGCCTAACCTTATCAAGGATCCTCCTACAGGAGATCCTCCAACAGGCATGGAGCTTACCACAGCCCATGGCCAATCACTAGTTCCTTCTTCATCCTTACCTCTGTCGCCCGAGGATGAACCTCCGGCAGACCTTACCTTTGTACCTCCTCTGGAAAACCAGGAACTGCCCGACCAGGAGTCAGCCTGGAGTTTTCCCCTCACGACGGTTGCCGCAGCAGCCGGAGTGAGGGCCTCCCCTGCAGTAGGTTCCACCTCTACGACGGTTGCTGCAGAGACCAAAGTAGGGTGTTCTCCTGAAATCCTTCAGGCTACCGCTGCCTCAGCTCCTGCCGGCGTTTCTGGCCTTACCCCAGAGTCGTTGCCTCCGTCTACTCCTAGGACTGGTATAGCCAGGTCCTGGAGGAATAAGAAGAAGAAGAAGGGACGTCATTAACAAACTAACACAAAAGAGCCATTTTGCAAAGCCTCCTGGCAACTGTGCCCGAGTACAGTGTCGCATTCATTTGCAGAATGATCCTGGCACCTACCCAGAGAAGGTAGCCAGCCTGATCTCTGCCAGTAGCACTAACCCTCTAACCCCTAGCCATTGTAATACTAACCCTCACTTAAATATAATTCCTCATTGCATTTCCCTCCTGGTAAATTAACCACTCATCATCCCCACGCATCATTACCTCATTATGGTATTTTAACAGTTCCGTCGCTGAACTACTGCTGTGCGTACCACACTCTGGAATGATTGCGTCTTCATTTAACTGTATTGAGTAGGTTAGGCTAATGATTTAGTACCATGGGCATTTAGGTTTAGTATGGCAAGGTAGAATTTTCAAGTAACCTTATCTCTATAGGGGTAGAGTAGACTGTCGTCACAAGACAACCTGTAGTTATTTATTAGGCTAGACTACATCACTATATTAAGTTAGTACACTTAGCATCTTTGCCTATAAGTTAGGTAGGCCATTGTAGTCAGCCGTATCGCTGCTCAAAAAAACTTCAAGTTAGAGTAGGAGAACTGGGTTGTCGAGGCGATCAACTTATTTAAGCCAAGACCTTCACGCCCGAAAGGGAAAGGGATGAATGCCTTCTTAACAGGGGAGCTGCTACGTCTATAGAACGCCTCGCCTTCCCAGCAGAGTTTTAGTTATGTTTAATTATAAAAGTAGC
Source organism: Macrobrachium nipponense (assembly GCF_015104395.2). Taxonomy (NCBI): domain Eukaryota; kingdom Metazoa; phylum Arthropoda; class Malacostraca; order Decapoda; family Palaemonidae; genus Macrobrachium; species Macrobrachium nipponense. The sequence continues at coordinate 49,799,026 of NC_061090.1, read as the reverse complement.
AGCCATGCCGTCTCCTGAAGCTACTGTTGTTGGGAGAGTGGGGGATGTCGTAGGAATGATATTTCCGGTCTGACGGAAGCTTAGGGTAAGAGAGGCAGGTCACAAGAGTAGCTAGGCTTCGAGATGGATTTTAGGGACTTCTACAATAAGACCTATTTTCCTTCCCAATTTGCTGGCGTTGTGTTTACCACCTTTCAGGCAATGCTCGAGGCGGTTTTTGGAAGCCCCGTGATTCGAAAGCAAGCAGTATCGCTCTCAGTCGGCTGCGAGACGTGATCTCGGACAGAGGTCAAATTACCTGCCTTCCTTTAGGTCTACCCAGGGCGTGAGTGGCGCGCCGATGACCCAGGCCTCAGACAAAGGGGCCCCCATACTTTCCTACAAAAAGAGCCACATTTTCTTCAAAGGTCCACACTGAACACGACATCCAGGTACGTCTTGTGGAACAGCATATTGCCAGTCTCTCTCCCAACCTATTATAATTGTGATCCTCATTCTCCCAATTCAATTTCCAGCAACAAATAAAAAGGAATTCATCCCTTTGTTCCCTCTCACTGCCTCATGGCCGCATGCTTCCCCTTGTGTGATCGTCCAGGCCAATGGAGTCATTGCATACTTCAGTGAAACCTTAAAAGTTCCTTCTCCCCAGTATTAGGGAATTAATTATCAAAGCAAGAAGTCATTTTTCCTTTTATCTCATTTAATCTGGGATTCTTTTCCAGATTCCATGAGTCACGTGCCGTCTCTCTGCCGCAAGTGTGCATAACCCACGTGAATGAAAATCAGCTTGATTGAATGAGACTATAAGCCCCAACGTGGGGGCCAATATCATTTAACTTTTCTCCAGGCCAGCACGGGCCTTTTGTAAATAAATATAGGTTTAAAGTAACGAGCTGAGTTTTCTGGCGACCTTCCCTCTAAAGAAAGGAAAATCATAACTATCAGTTACGGTAAGTTCAAGCAATTCCCTCTTGAAATCCCTCAATCATTTCTGTTTACGTATCTAGCTTCTCTCAAGGCCCTATATACGTAACAATATATATATATATATTTATATATATATATATATATATATATATATATATATATATACATATGTGTGTGTGTATTAACTAGTAGAGATGGGTTGAGTATTACGATCAACCTTCTCAAAATACGTCGTTGAAAACAAATCAAAATCTCTATTTTCTTGCTGAATATTGGAGCATAATTTTTCTTGTAATACCGATGAAATTGTCCACCGTAATGAGATAGCAGAAAAATAGCGTTGAGATTTTCATAATAATAATAATAATAATAATAATAATAATAATAATAATAATAATAATAATAATAACAATAACAATAACAATAACAATAACAATAATAATAAACAGCTGCTTTGTAATATCAGCGTGCCAGAAAGACAAATCATAAGGAGAATTGAAAGAATTTTGTGTAGAATCAGTTCTGTGAATTCTGCCATTATTTTTAATAAAACATCTTTGAAAGAAGGTCTGTTTCCAGCATACAATGATAATAGTAATGATAATAAGTTAATCTTTGAAAAATTCAGTGATTTCATAAAATTGCGTCAAAAATTCATTTCAAATTTTACGTAATCAACTGATTTGATCTACGGTATCAGAACCCATTTAGTGGGTCCTGATTAGAACCAGCTTCGAACCGAACGAGACATGAGAGTACTTTCCAAAAACGAACTCCTGGGAACTAGTGCTCAAACTAGTTTCAAAGCGAAAATCACACATTTTAAAGGCAGGTGGTCATTCTTAGAATTTTATGAAAATAGACTAGTTTAACCCCCTACCATTTTTTTCTTTTTTATGGTGGTCGATGGTTTGGGTTAACCAGAAGACCGCTGGAGGACAAGGGAAGAGCAGATGCAATATTAGGAAAATCCGGGAACACGGTGGAAAAGGGATAATGCTAAAGCTTTCCTGGTAAGAAGGACAGAACAGAGTAAGGAATGCTTACCGTAAAAAGACAACAGTAGTAGCGCCTCTGTGGCTTGGTTGGTATGGTCTTGACCTGTCACCTCGATGGCCGCTAGTTCGATTCTCGGACATTCCACTGAGGGGTCAGAGATGTGCATTTCTGGGGATAGAAGTTCACTCTCGACGTGGTTCGGAAGCCACGTAAAGCCGTTGGTCCCGTTGTTGAATAACAACTGGTTCCATGCAACGTAAAAACACCATACAAACAAACAGACAACTTTAGTTCGAATAGTAAAGGAACTAGTGAGGAATTTATACGTCATACACCATACGTTGCATTCTCTCTCTCTCTCTCTCTCTCTCTCTCTCTCTCTCTCTCAAGAAGTAGTTCGGATGGCACACGTAATGGATTAGATGAAGAGCCAAAAGTTCTTTAATTCATAGCAGTTCTTAGACATTGTTCCCATCGCAGAAAAGAAGAAGAAGAAAAAAAATCGCTTCCACTTAATAAAAGATTCCGGTCAGCAGCGTTTGCAGGATGTCTGATGAGAAACCATTTTAAAAGCCAAAGAACATTTCCATGTTTCTGGGTATCTTCACGCCTCCGTGGTTGTACACTTTGCTATTTCTACATATGAGCAAATTGAATTAATGTCTGTGACATCTGTTTACAGTTGTCATGCACACACAGATTTACACTTGTGTACACATGCAACTTAATTATTATAAGTTTGAACAATTTATTTATTTATTTTATTTATTTATTTTGAGTTTTACTTAGTATATAGTTTAATATTTAGCTTAGCCTTCAGAATTTCTGACCTTGTGATTTTGAGGCTCCCATTAGTCATATACGTTGACAGCATCAGTGATGAAACATGAGATTCCGGCTGTTAGAATAGTTTTATTTTGATCATTAAATGTTATTTCAATGATTTCGTCTTGAGAGATGCAAGCATATAGTTTCTTCCCTGTTAGTTGTTAGTTTAAAGTTTGACCTTGATGAGATAAGTAATTTTTCTGTTTCTAATTTTTCAGCTTTTGCAACCATTGTCCTTCATCTGAGACTGGTTCTGGATAATGTGCTATGTCTTTATCTCTTTGTTGTATAACCAGATTCAGACTTCTTTTGAAAAGCTGTAATTTATCATAAGTACTACCATTCACTTATTATTTATTTATTTTTTGGGGCCAATTGTCAGATTCAAGGAATAGAACGCTTGGAAATCATCTCGCCTCAATTTTACGATGAATAGAGCAAGGCGAAGAACAAGAATTAATACACATTATTCACGAACGAACATGCTATCTTTGCATTTATAAATGATACCTAGAATGAATTCATCAAATTACGATTTGTGGACAAGTTACGAAGGACAAAACTGTTGCGAAATTCATTAAGCTTTATATTTTTAGGTATTGAGAGTCACTGAACATATTCGAATATATACAAATATATAATATTATACTAATTGCTTGGTATGTATATATACCGCATTTGTGTTTCTGTGTGTATGATTCATATAATTCATATTCGTATGCAGATGCAAATTAATCTCGCAAAACATAGACAAAACCATTAGTCTTGTGTTTTCATTTAGCGACAACTAATGGCATATATATATATATATATTATATATATATATAAATATATATATATATATATATACATATATATATATATATATATATATATATATATATATACTATATATTTTATGTTATACATTAATATACCATATATGTATATATTATATATGTATATTATATGTGTATTTATGAATATACATATATGCATATATTTATACAAACACAAAAAGATATACTATATAAATAATAAACATAAATATAAACATTAATATATAATATATAATATATATATTATAATATTTTTATTATTATAGTATATATATATATATATATAAATATATATATATATATTATATAAATTATATATATATTCTACGCATCTTTTCCGTACATAAAATCTGACAACTTCCGTACAGGCTTCACTAAAATAATCAATGAACATTTTAATGCCCGTTGACGTAAATTTGATTCCGAAAAACCCCCTTACAATCGGCTCCCTTTTCAGAGTAAAAGACCGACTCTGCCCTTTGATGACGTCTAATGTGGTATATAAGTATACTTGTCCCAGATGTGATATGGGAAATTATGTGGATCCACGAAGCGTTTTTCTAGGGTTACGAGTCGATTCCCATAGGGGGGTTAGTCATAGAACTGGATGTCGCCTATCCAACCCAGATGCATCCAACATAAGAAATCATTCTTTGCAATGTAAAACTACCATCCAATACAAAGATTTCTCTATAATTGGACAGGTCAACAACTATAAAGAGCTATTTATTTTAGAGACACTGAAAAAAATCAACAACTTGTTCCTGTTTAAATACCCAGTCCTTGGCTGTTCAACTTTTTTTTTTATCTTGACTTTGTTGTTGTTCTTAAAGCCTCTTATTGTTTACTTTTCGTTTCTGCCTTCAGTTTTACTATTGACTTTGCTCTGGCAGGTTAGCTCCACTCCTTTAGTTATTTATTATTTTTATTATTATTATATTTATTTTTTTAATAAAAATCCTTGTAGACTAATGCTCAATTCCATGTTTTTTTTTTTTTTTTTGTAACTTGTGTTTTAACTTAACGTTATTGTGTTTTAAATATGGTCTTTTAAATTGACCTTTAGATAACTATTTTTATTTTTATGATTTTTTAAGTTTTTAAAAATTATTTTATTTACATCTATTGTAGAATTCCCTGAAGATGCAATAATGTATTGCGAAACGTCGGATTAAATGTCAAATGTCAAATTCCTGTGTGTTCCTG